>NW_008354025.1:23274-24151 GCF_000622305.1 Nannospalax galili | reverse complement strand
GCATTTCTAATCTCTGTATATCTGATTATTACTAGTCACAGTCGGTTACTTTCTGAGCTCCTTGGCATCTGAGCATAGATATAAAGTCATCAGGTAGATTTCAGTGGTAATGTTTTTCACATCTACCAATTATTAAGGAGCAAATTTTTATGCTTGGAAGAATTATTATTATTATTATTTTTAATTAATTAATTTATTTTTACATTGACTTCCCAGATAGCACCCTCTGATAGCCTCCCTCCCCCCACTAGAGTCCTTATACTCTGATATCCCTGCTACTGTCTGCTGTGTTGTCGATACCCCAGCCATTCCTCACTACTTGCCCTTCTGGTGAATCTAGTCAGCCTATCTAGAGGTCTTTGTTTTAGTAGGGTCAGCTGTTCCTATTCTTACATCAATCCGTTGTCAATACTCTTTTAGAGAAGATTAGGGTCTGCTATTCATTTTCCCAGTTCTATGCTGGGTTACTATTTTGGGAGTCCCTTTGGTCACACTGGCCAACAACTCAAAAGAAGATATCTCCTATCAGGCATTGTTTCTTCTTATGTAGCCTTTAGCTATACACATGGACTCTTAAAGAATTATAATGATCCCTTTAATCTTTGGTAATACTTTCCTTTTGGGTATTTAAGACTGTGGAGCTGGCCCAGAAAAAACAATGTATTTTTACTCTTAAGGACTTTTGGGGTCACATGGGCTTAGAAGGAGCCCCTGGCTCCTGTCCTTTACCAGTTCCATCTATGTGAAGATAAGCCAAAGGTCTGGCTCAACCATGGATGGCTTCACTTGGAAGCATGGAGGAAATGTTTCCTCAGTGTTGACCCTCCTTTTTGTAGACTGGACACTGGTTCAAGTCCATCTGGAGGGGTCTCTATGC
>NW_008354025.1:22531-22889 GCF_000622305.1 Nannospalax galili | reverse complement strand
TCTGCTATGTATAATTTGTCAGTAGGTTGTAGGAGTAATATGGTTCCCTCTGGTTTTCAAAACTAGCTAGACATTGTTTATCTCTTGCATTGTCTCACCCCTCCATCATTGTTTTCCCACTTAAGGTGCCCCCATTTCCCGCCTATCTCCCTTACTAATACCCTTCTCCTATCATCCTACCTCTGCTGAGCTCCTTCTTTCCCTTTATCCCGTACCACATTGGTGTTAATTTTTTTTTTATTGTGGTTACACAGTTTTATAAGAATCAGGACTATATAGTAAAGCAGTGAGAGGAATGACATTGTATCTATAAATATGGCTTTCATTAAGTTTTATACTGTGTCTTTGGGGAAGATAC
>NW_008354025.1:14934-19500 GCF_000622305.1 Nannospalax galili | reverse complement strand
GTATTCTTCAATATTTCTAACTCTTTTCTGAATTCATTCAGAAGTTTATCCCTATCTTCCTTCAGTTCTTTAATTTCTTTGTTTGTGTGTTCTTTAAATTCACTGAATTCTTTTATCATGTTTATGATTGTTCTTTTGAGTTCCATGGCCTGCATTATCTCTAGGGGGTTTTCATTGTATTCCTCTAGAGGACTATTGGTATTTGGTGGGGATATGTTATTTTGGTTTTTCATGTTATTATTTTTTCTCTGTGATTTTGATATGTGAATTTCTTTCATAGTTTCTGATTCTTGTGTGAGACTCAGGCTTTCAAGTTTAGGTCTGCTTCTTTTTGTGAACTTTATGTGTTTGTGGTTTAGTTTTTGGGCATGAAAGGCTGGTTCATCTAAGCTTCTGGTTCTCCCTTTGATTTTATATTGGAGTGGCTGGATTCCTTTTGTCTTCAGGAGTTCCCATAGAGGCCCAATTCAGATGAGGGTCAGATGTTTTCAGGCTTTCTCCAAAGGTGTGAATCCCTCCAGGAAAACTTTGGCCTCAGGAATTTGGGGGTTGGACTGGCCTGGGAGCCTAGCCCAAGAAAGATGCTGGTCTAGGGCCGCTGGTGGCCATGCCACCCAGAGATGCAAAGGCAAATGTGGCAGGAAGAGGCCCCAAGGCCTCCTGGGGACTGCACTGAGGAGCTGTGTTGGTCTGCATGCAAAGGATCAGGAAGAGGAAAGGTCAGCCTCCGTGTCCCAGAAAGAGGATGGCTGGTGGTGTAGGCCCAGGGAAGCAGAGGGAGGTGAGGGTGGGGCCAGGCCCTGAAGCAGTGCTCCTGGCGCCCAGAGAAGGCACTATATTGGTATGGATGAAAAGGATCAAGGAGCAGTATTGGTTCCCCAGGTGTCTGGGGCCCCAAGACAAGGAATGGGACAGGACCCAAACTAGGAGAGACTGGTGGGTGTGATGGGAGGGTGAATGAGGCTGGGGGAGTCAAGGTGTAGAGGGCACGATGGACTTACCCCAGAGAAAGGCCTGCCAGTAGGAGAGAGGCCTGCGGCAGGTGGTACAGGCCCAGGGAAGCAGAAGAAAGTGAGGCAGGTTAATATTTATAAAGTGAAAAATAACTTTTTCTTATTCATCATCTTCCTATATCATAACTAATGCATGGTAGTGATGAACTAAGAATTTCAAGCCCCTGCGAATAAGCATTTGAATACTTGCTATTTATCAACCAGCCTTTTAAAACCTGTGTCTGGGGCTGCAGAGATGGCTCAGTGGTTAAGAGCACTGACTGCTCTTGCAGAGGATCTGGATTTGATTCCCAGCACCTCCATGGCAGCTATGAACCATCCTTAACTCAAGTTCCAGGGGAATCTGAAGCCTTCTTCTGACCTCTGCAGCACTGTATGACATGGGTGCACTCACATACATGCAGGTAATACACTCATACACACAAAATAAAAATAATAAGTAAAATATTAAAAAAAACTGTGTCTATTTCTCTTCCAACTTTGAATAAATTAGAAAGGTTTCTATTGATCTGTGTTAATGAACATGAAGATCATTTGAAAGTCACATATAAACTGATGGTATGAAACCTCCTCAGACACAAGGCCTTGCATTTCATAAGAGTTTCCTTTCCCATCAACCTGGCATCTATCTTTTCATTCTTTGTCCTCTGTTTAGCAGGGCATGGTGCTGGACCCAGTATTTATGAAACTGATGGGCAAATTAAAAATAATAAATATTTCCCCATACTTAGCTTCTCTGGCTTCTAAGGATATCACGTAAGATAATGATGAGTTACTGAGACCCAGTAACACAGGCAAAGCAAGGAAACAGAGACCTCCTGCTAGGAGAAAGTCTAAGGCTTATTCCATCCAGCTATATCATTTGCTCTCTGATTTGGTTTTCAGGAGTGTAGCAAACAGGAGTATTATTCATAAGTAACACAGATTCATTTATTCCTGCTTGTATTTCATTTTGGGTACTGTTTCCTCCCCACCCCAAGCACTTAGCTTAGTTGGTGGAAATTAATTGCTTATTTCTTAACATGTGAAACATTGCCCTGATCCTAAGTGTCAAGGTCATCTAAAAGGTACATTCGGAGAAGGGACACCAATTCTTCTCATCCCTACTTCTGCATTTTCTTTCCCCATTCCCTCTACGTTACACCTACCTGCTACTTGCAGGTGACAGTACCATTACTTTCCCTATTATCTTCCCTTCGTTACTTTTGCACAAATGAACAAACTGGGTGCCTATTCAGCCTTGTAGTCCCTTACTTTATGACTTGTATACACGCCTTTGCACTTTGCCTTTTACTCAGTTAGCAATATAATTTCTGGTGATTACTGTATCTGCTCATAAAATATCTGCCTCATCCTCTGCTTCCCTGGGCCTGCACCACCTGCCAGCCTCTCGGGCCTCTCTTCCAGGTAAGTCAATAGTGCCCTCCACGCCTTGACTCCCCCAGCCTCATTCACCCTCCCATCTAACCCGGCCATCTCTTCTCCTAGCCTGGGTCCTGTCCTGTTCCTTATCTAGGTGCCCCAGACACTGGGGAAACCACCACTGCTTCCTGATCTTTTGCATCCACAAGAACCCAGTTCCTCAGTGCTGTCCCCAGGAGCCCTTGGGGCCTCTTCCCACCCCCATCTCCCTTTGCATCTCTGAGTGGCATGGCCACCAGCTGCCTGAGACCAGCATCTTTCCTGGGCCCTGCTCCCAGGCCACTCCAATCCCCAAATTCCTGAGGCCAAAATCTTTCCTGGAGGGATCCAGACCTTAGGAGAAAACCTGAGAGCATCTGATCCTCTGACTTGGGCCTCTGTGGGAACTCCTGAAAACAAAAGCAATCTGGCCACTCCAGTATAAAAATCAAAGGAGAACAGGAAGCTTAGAAGAACCAGCTTTTCATGCCCAAAAAGTAAACCACAAAGACACATAAAGTTTACAAAAAGAAGCAGACCTAAACATGAAGGCTTGGGTCTCACACATAAACAGAAATAAGAGGCCCCAAGGCCTCCTGGGGACTGCATTGAGGTGTTGGGTTGGTCTGGATGCAAAAGATCAGGAAGAGGAAAGGTCAGCCCCCAAGTCCCTGAAAGAGACTGGTGGGTGGTGCAGGCCCAGGGAAGCAGAGGGAGGTGAGGGTGGCCCAGGCCCAGAAGCAGTGCTCCTGGGGAACAGAGAAGGCACTGAGTTGGTCTGGATGAAAAGGATCAAGCAGCATTATTGGTTCCCCATGTGTCTGGGGTCCCAAGACAAAGAATGGGGCAGGGCACAAACTAGGAGGAGACACCAGCAGGGGAGATGAGAGGGTGAATAAGGCTGGGGGAGTCAAGATGCACAGGGCATGACAGACTTAGCCTGGAGAGAGGCCTGTGGATGAACTAGACCACTCAAGCAAAGATTATGAAAAATTTAAGAAATCACAAGAATGGAATACGCAGGAATTGTGTGACACCATAAAAAGACCAAACTTACGAATCATAGGCATACAGGAAGGAGAAGAATCCCAAGATAATGGTATGGACCAAATCTTCAACAGAATCGTGGAAGAAAATTTCACAAAATTAAAGAAAGACATGCCCATACAAATACAAAAAGCATATGGAACACCAAGCAGACAGGACGAGAAAATAAACTCTCCATGGCACATCACAAAAATTAAAGAAAGACATGCCCATACAAATACAAAAAGCATATAGAACACCAAGCAGACAGGACGAGAAAATAAACTCTCCATGGCACATCACAGTAAACACATTAAGCGTACAGAACAAAGAGAAAATACTGAAAGCTGCAAAAGAGAAACAAATCACATATAAAGAAAAACCCATTGGGAAGTTTTAAATGACCACAGATGCCAACCCAGACTTCTATAACCAGCCAAAATGTCGATTATAGTTGAAGGGGAAAGAAAAATCTTCAATGACGTAAATAGGCTGAAGGAATTCATGTCCACAAAACCAGCCCTTCAGAGAGTTCTGGAAGCAATACAAAGAGCTGAAGAAAGGAACGACTATACCCAAGGGGTTGTGGAAAGAAATTCAATGAAGGTACAACTGTCGAAAAGTACAGCAATATCAAAAATGTAAACAAATAAAAATGACAGGATTCAATACTCATCTTTCATTAATAACTTTAAATATTAACGGACTGAATTCCCAGTCAAAAGACACAGACTAGGTGAATGGATTAATAAAGAAAACACATCTTTTTGTTGTCTGCAAGAAACTCATCTCACTTTCAAGGACAGGCACTATCTTAAGGAGAAAGGATGGAAAAAAATATACAAAGCAAATGGTACGAAGAAAAAGCAGGCATTAGCAATCCTAATATCTGATAAAATAGACTTTAAACTAAAACTAATCAGAAGAGACAAAGAGGACGACGTCATTCTGACCAAAGGAACAATGAATCAAGAAGATATTACAGTCATGAACATATATTCACCAAACTCTGGTGCACCCAACTTCATAAAAACATTTCTACAGGACTTTAAGACCCAGATTAATCTCAACTCATTAATAGTAGGGGACTTCAATACCTCACTGTCTCCATTAGATAGGTCAACAT
>NW_008354025.1:11409-13601 GCF_000622305.1 Nannospalax galili | reverse complement strand
TGGTTCAATATATGTAAGTCAATAAACGTCATAAATCATATAAATGGGCTCGAGGACAAGAACCACATGGTCATCTCAATAGATGCCGAGAAGGCCTTTGACAAAATTCAACATGCATTTATGTTCAAAGTCCTAGAGGGATCTGGACTGGAGGGAGCATACCTCAACATAATTAAAGCCACATATAAAAAAACCCATAGCCAACATAATTCTAAATGGAGAAAAACTGAAAGCATTCCCACTAAAATCAGGAACCACAAAAGGCTGTCCACTATCCCCACTTCTGTTTAACATAGTGCTTGAATCTCTTGCAAGAGTAATAAGACAAGAGCAGGAAATTAAAGGAGTAATAATTAGAAAAGAAGTGATCAAGTTATCCCTTTTCACAGATGACATGATATTATGTCGAACGCCCCCCAAGCCCACCAGGCTTGGGTCTTCAACAAGAAGGACACTCAGGCAAAAGTCTGAAGTTATGCGAGGAATTTATTGAAAGGAAGGCAGGCACATGTTGAAGAGAGATCTCCAGAAGGAACTCTACTGAGGGGTCCCACAGGTCCTTTTTATCTGACTTGGAGTTGGGGTTACTTAGGTGATTTTTACTAACAGAAACAAAAAAGTTACTATGGATACAGCACGTAGCTGCATCTTCCAGAAGATCTAATTTATCATACAGGTACAACCAGTCAGCTCTGACCGCTGAAGCGGAGAGCTCAGAAGCTCTTAAAGTGGCACTCACCTAATTTCCAATGCTTATGTCAAGCATGGCTCCCAACAATATTATATCTCAGAGATGCCAAAAATTCTACCAGAAAACTCCTAGAAATTATTAACATGTTTAGTAAAGTGGCAAGTTACAAAATTAACCTACAAAAGTCTGTAGTCTTTCTATATACAACTAACAAGCAATCAGAAAAAGAGCACATGGAACCAGTTCCCTTCACAAAAGCTTCAAAAAAAATATCTCAGCATAAACCTGACCAAAGACATTAAGGAGCTCTACAATGAAAATTTTAAATCTTTAAAGAAGGAGATTGAGGAAGACATCAGAAGATGGAAGGACCTCCCATGCTCATGGATTGGAAGAATTAATATTGTGAAAATGACCATCCTAGCAAAAGACATTCATAGATTCAACACAATGCCAATCAAAATCCCCATGACATATTTCACAGAATTGGAAAAAAACATCTTAAGATTCATATGGAAGCACAAAAGACCAAGGATAGCCAAAACAACCCTGAGCACTAAGAGCAATGCCGGGGGCATTACTATACCAGATTTTAAGCTGTATTACAGGGCTATTGTCATAAAAACAAAATGGTACTGGCACAAAAATAGACCCATAGAACGATGGGACAAAACTGAAGATAGACCCAAATATGAGTAATTGCAATTTCAGCCACCTGATATTTAACAAAGGGTCCAAGAACTTTCACTGGAGGAAAGACAGCATGTTCAGCAAATGGTACTGGCAAACCTGAATCTCCACCTGTAGAAGAATGAAACTAAACCCCTATCTTTCACCTTGCACAAAATTCAGTTCCAGATGGATCAAAGACCTCAATGTAAAGCCTGAAACACTGAACTGTTAGAAGAAAACGTTGGCCAAAACCTGAAAGATATAGGCTTGGAAAGGATTTTCTAAATTGGACATCAATTGCTCAAGAAACAAGGTCAAGAATCAACAAATGGGACCTCATTAAACTAAAAAGCTTCTGTACATGAAAGGAGGCAACCAGGGAAGTGAAGAGAAAACCCACAGAATGGGAGAAAATCTTCACCAGAGATACATGTGACAGAGGTTTAACATCCAGAACATCTAACAAACTCAAAAAACAGAGTCAAGACAAGAAGTAACACAATTAAAAGATGGGGTAAGGAGCTGAACAGAGAGTTCTCAAAAGATGAAATAAAGATAGATAAGAAGCATCTTAAAAGATGTTCAGCATTATTAGTAATTAGGGAAATGCAAATTAAAACCACTTTAAGATTTCATTTTACCCCAGTCTCACTGGCTAAGATCAAGAAAACAAATGATACCAAATGTTGGAGAGGATGTGGGGAAAGGGGAACACTCATCTACTGCTGGTGGGCCTGCAAACTTGTTCAACCCCTATTGAAAGCAGTGTGGACCACTCTTAAAAAATTACAAATTAACCTACCATTTGACCCACTTTTACCACTCCTTG
>NW_008354025.1:9382-10698 GCF_000622305.1 Nannospalax galili | reverse complement strand
TTGAGGCCTATAATAATTTGGTCAGAGGGACATAAAGGACACTTTTTGCTCCTTGCCCTCCTAGGTTGACTAGTTCCAGGAGACTATGAGCATCTCCCAAAATGTCCTGTAGTTGTGGTGGGTCACCTGTCCTTTTAATCATGGAGGCTGAGGAGACCCCACGAGATGGACTTGAACCAGTCTCCAGCCTACAAAGAGGAGGGTCAACACAGAGGAAACATTTCCTCCATGCTTCCAAGCGAAGCCAGCCATGGTCAAGCAGGACCTTTGACTTATCTGCAAATAGTGTGAACTGGTAAAAGAAAGGAGCCAGGGGCTCCTCACAAGCCCATGTGACCCCTGAGGAACAGATCTTCAAATGACCTTAAGAGTAAAAATAAATTGGTTTATCTGGGCCAACTGTATGGCATTAAACACCCAAAAGGAAAGTATAACCAAAGATTAAAGGGGCCAATATAATTTTTTAAGAATCCATATGTATAGCCAAAGGCTACATAACAAGCAACAATGCCAGATAGGAGATACCTTCTTTTGAGTTGTTGGCCAGGATGGCCAAAGGAACTCCCAGATAGTAACCCTGCATAAAATTGGGAAAATGAATAGCAGACTTTAATCTTATCAAAAGGAATATTGACAACTGATTGCTGCTCGATGAGGAACAGCTGACCTTCCTAAAACAAAGACCTGTAGATAGCCCTACTAGATTCACCAGATGGACGAGTAGTGGGGAAGGGCTGGAGTGCTGACAACACAGCAGAGAGTAGCAGGGATAACAGAGTATAAGGGCTCTAGTGGGGGGAAGGAGGCTATGGGAGTGTGCCATCTGGGAAATGGGTGTATAGTTGAATAAGATGGTTTTGGATGTTTTGTGTGGTGTACACACACACACACACACACACACACAAAATCAGCAAACTAAAAACATGTATTATATGTGAGGAGGAAGCATAAAAATTTATGTCATGTTAATTAGTAGAAGTGATAAACATTACCATTTATATCTACCTGGTGACTTTATAGACATACACAGGCTCCAAGGATCTGAGTGCAACCGATTATGACTAGTAATAATCAGATACAAACAGATTAGAGATGCATGAGCCAACATCTCAGTGTTAGCAGCAAAAACAATGAGTCTATCAAGAAACAATATATTTTAAAATGAAATGGAGATCTTTTCTGAAGATTAAAAATTAATTTTATGTCTTACAGGGCTTATACTGAGTTCATTATTGTACAACTGTATTAATTCAACTGTGAACCTAGAAACTTACAGCCAAATTTGAAAGAGATGCATCCTACCTCAGGAAAACGTT
>NW_008354025.1:1904-8853 GCF_000622305.1 Nannospalax galili | reverse complement strand
TTAATGCTGTTGTAATGAAATGCTTCTTCTAATTATGTGGTTATTAAATAAATAATTAAAAAATCTGTCTCATTCTTCTTTTCTACAGTAGAATACTACATTGTATGAGTGTAGCATGCAGTACCCAACCAATCTCCTAAATATGGGCATTTAGGTTCAATATTTTGTCATTTCAATTATATACTGAATAGCGTGTGTTTGTGTGTGTGTGTGTGTGTGTGTGTCTGTGTGTCTGTGCGTGTGTATGCTTGTGCATGACTGTTAAAAGGTTGTCTTAGTTTGTTTCATCATCGCTGTGGCAAAACACTCTGACCACTACCAACTTGGAGAGGAAAGGGTTTATTTAGCTTACATATCCTGGGTCACAGTTCATCTGGGAGCCCAAGGTAGGAACTCAGGGTAGGAACCTGGAGGCAGAAGTTGGAGCACAGACCATGGAGGATCCCCGCTTACTGGCTTGCTTCCCTGGCCCCTGCTCACCTTGCTTTCTTATGCAACACAGACCCACTTGCCCAGGGGTGGCACCACCCACAGTGGGCTGGGCCCTCCCACATCACTCATCAAGAAGATGCCCCACAGACATGGCCACAGGCCAGTCCAATGAAGGAAATTCCCCAATTGAGGTTCCCTCAACCCAGGTGTGTCAAGTTGACAGTAAAGCGATCCAGCACAAAGGTCTGTCTACAAGGTAGATTTCTGCCAGTGAGATTGTTGGTTCAGAAACTGAGAATGTAATTTTGTAACACTGTCAAATTTCCTTTAGAGATGAATTTTACCAATGTGCATCACTACTGGTAAATGGGGTGCAGACTATTCCCTATTCCCCTGCAGACTTGCCAATGACAAGTATGGCCACAGTCTTCAATTTTTGCCCATCTGGTAGCTGAGAAGTGGTACCTCTCCAAACTCTAAGCTCCATGGCCTTTTCAGCATTGTTGAATGAATTCTTTTTGAATAGTATTCCTTGACCAGTGGTCTCGAAACTGCCTCCAGTGAGCCGGAATGATCCCCAAATTTATTGCTTTGTTTTACTTTCCTCAGGGCTGGAATTCCTAAGTCCCAGTATTCGGTGTCCAAAGACCATTGTTTCATAGATTTTGTCCATTTTTCTAGTTATTAGAAGTTTCTGTTACTTGGCTGTGGTGAGAAGCATAAGTTGGTTCAAAATTTGATTTCTGACTTTTGGGCAGAGAGACAGGATGATCACATTGGCAAAGCAACAGAAAAATTCTACAGCTGGGTTAACGTGAGTCGATTGAAAGGGCCTAGAGGAGTGAAGGAAATAGAAAATTGTGAAAACAATAAACTCTAAGATTGAAAATATAACTTTTTATAGAAGGAGGTCAAAGAAAAGAGGAGGGGAATTTTTTTTTTCTAGAAAAGGAAGAGAAGCTGAGTTGCAACAGGCTTCTCAGTGGCCGAATGCTTTGACTTTGGCTCAAAACACTTTGACTTGAAACCAGTGATTCTATAACTACACAAACCGGAATATGAGTGGCAAGGAGCTCTGAAGAGGGAACAGCACAGAATCTGAAAAAGCCACAATGGATCATTTTTAGAGCTGTTTCTGTATTTGCTTATATGTAATGCTTTGAATTTGGATTAAATTTTTTTGATTCATTAAGAATTTCATACAGTGTGTTTTGATCATATCCAGACCCCCTCCCTCATCTCCACTCCCACCTTAAAGGCCTATCGTGTCTAATTTGTGTTCTTCAAATGATCTTGGATGTGGGTTTATCTTTGGAGCCTGGTTAAACATACCCAGTGTCACACCCTTAAGGAAAACAGACTCTCCCTCTTCCAGTAGCTATGAATTTTCTGGGACTTCTTGAGCAACTCCCCCATCAATGCTGGAATTTTTCGGTTTGGCTTGAACTTGCCCAGGTCTTGTGCATGCTTTCACATGCACATGCAAATGCTGTGGGTTCATGTGTGCAACTGCCCTGTTGTGTCCAGAAAGCATGGTTTCCTTGTGTTCATTCACTACCCCTAAGTCTTACTATCTTTCTGTCTCCTTTTCCACAATGATACCTGAGTCTTGGGAGGAGAGGGTGGATACAGGTGTCCCACTTGGGACTGAGCACTCTGCAGTCTCTATTGTTCTCTGTATGCTGACCAGGGTGGATCTCTGTGTTAACTGCCATGTACTGTGAGAAGAAGCTTCTCTGGTGGGAGTTGAAAGATTCATTAATACATGGGTATAACAGTAAGTCATTTTGAGTCAGTTTAATACTATGGCTATTTGGCAGAATATTAGTAGTAGATTCTCCCTTATTGTGACCAGTCTAGCCACAGGTTCTTGACCCTGAAAACAGTGCCAGTTATGGGCTCCATCTTTTGAAACCAGCTTTAAATCCAATCAGAAAATGGTTGGTTATTCACATAAGTCATGCCACTATTGCACCTGTGAATAAATCTTGCTAGGCCAGTTGTTATTGTAGCCCTCAGGGTTCACAGCTGAGTAAGAATGATAATTACTTTTCCCTTCCAGCAGCATACATAGCACCTTTCAGCACTATGAAAGCTAGCCAGTAGAGATGAAGCTTCGAGGTTAGATTGATTTCTCCTTTTTTGTTCTATAGATCATGTATGTAGTGTCTTCAGCAATAGGGTCTTACCATCAAGTTATGGCAGGTAACCAAGAGCAATGGCAAAAGTCAGCATTGTTTGAGGGTCTATGGGATCCCTACCCCAGTCAACAATTCCAAAAGAGGATGTCTATTCCTGGCTTTGGGCTTTTTTTTTTTTCTCCCTAGCCTGTGGTATCTGGCAGAGGCATTGTTCCTCTGTTATAGGGTAACTCCATTTAAACTCTTTTAATATTGTATGTGTATTCATTTTGAGAAGCTTCTAGAGTAGTAGATTTCCATATGAACCTTGAAAACATAGATTACTAAAACTGATTCAATGAAATATAGAAAATCAACAGACCTATATTCATAGAAGACACTGAAAACCAATTTCAATAAATACCTATTTAAAAGGTAACAGACCAGAGTTATTGCACTTCAAGGAACAGATGAAGAAATTGGGATGCTTTCTAGCCCATTCAAGAGATGACCAGACTCTGTTAGCAAAGCCAGACAAAGAAAATATCCTAGGGAAGGTCTAGACAGGAGACAGAGACTTTGCCAGTTGTGTAAAGTGATAAAACAATGGACAGGGTTGAGGACTAGATACCTTTACTCAGGTAAATAATACACAGTTGTCTTAGCTATAGTAAGCAGCTCCATCTCAGGTATGAATCAATAAAGGAAATTATGAAAATAGAGGTTTAGAGTAGGGCCCCATGAGTTCTGACAATATAGTACTGATCTCTGAGAAGGGGGAAATAGTGAAGCTGTTTCTCAAGTGGTGGAGAGCCATAAGCTGGCTTCAGTTGTTGCTAAAGGAAAATGTTGCTGCATGGGCAGAGAAGCCTTGCTGGGCTAATTGCATGTGAAAGGATGCTTACAGAAAGTTTCTAGAAGCTGTTATACAGGAATGAATCCTTTCTTCCTCTTCTAACCTTGCAGCCTCCTTTGTTGGTTAGAACCTAGTCAAAAGCCAGCTGGAAAAGTCAAAGTATGGTTTGTAGAGTTCTAGACCAGCCTCACAAATAAAGTACAGGAGGTAGACTTGGAGCTAAGAGACCACCTACCAACCAACATGCACGGCACACACAGAAGCAGCCTATCTCATTCATAAATAAATGAAAAAATAAAAAACTTAAGTAAAATGTAAAAGATATACTTGGGAGCCAGAGGCAGGTGGATCTCTGTGAGGCTAAGGTCAGCCTGGTCTACATAGTGAGTTCCAGGTCAGCTGGGGCTGTTGGGAGACCCTGCCTAAAATTTTAAAAAGTAAAACAAAGGAATTTTTCTTTTTGCTAAAAGAAAGTCATATTATGCAGAAAGTTAAAGAAGTGTGTGACTGACTAGGCAGTAATTCTTTTCCGGTAATAAAAATACAATCTATTTTTATATTTGTATGTGCATGTGTGTACATATATGTACATGTATGTGGATGCCAGAGGTCAACCTTTGTTATTCTTTGGGAGCTATCCATCTATTTTTTTGAAACAGTCTCTGACGGGGACCTGAGGATTGTGGAATAGGTTAGAGTGGCCAGCCAGGAAGCCCCAGGGATCCACCTGTTTCTGCCTCCCTGGTGCTGGGATTATAAGCATGTATCACCACACCCAGCATTTTATATAGATGCTAGGGATTAAATTCAGGTCTTTAAGATTTTGCAACAAGCATTTTTACCAGCTAAGCCATCTCACCAGCCCCGACTGACGTATTGATCAGAACTGTTGGTTATTTATTAGCAATGTTCTGGGAAGTAGCTAGACATGATTTTAGTTGTCAGAGCAATTCTATGGAGTTGATATTATTATTCTCATCTGGCAGATGGAAATCTGAGACTTAGAAAATAAAGAGACTTATTATTCTCAGTTTCTAAGTGGTGGGGTCAAAATTCAATTCTAAACTCTGTCTAACGTCAGGACTTGTTCCCATGCCCTTTCTTCTTCCTTGTGCTAAATTAGTTTACCTTGAACATTTCCAAAATTTCACAATTATCTCACATAATGTATCCCCTGACCTCATCTTCTATGCTGGCTTCCAGCAGAGCATTGCTTTATTAAGTCACCCAGAGCACAAGAAAAGAGTAAATGCATTATATGGATGGTGCAATATCAGAGAGCCACAAATATTTATTTTAAGTGAAGGAAGAGGGATAACTTATCATTTTCATTTGCAATTAAACATTCGGCAGAAACAGGAGCTAGAAGAGAAATGTGAAGTTGGCCAGTTCACTAATTTGGTGTGTGATGTTGTCAAAATTATTCATCAGCTTGGCTTCATGCTGACAAGCAATTATTTCTCTAGGGCCAAGTGAATTTCATGACCCAAACCCATAGTAGCCCAGATACCCCTGAGCCTGGAATTTAAAGCTGCTCACTGTATTATAATGGCTGACTTAAAATGAATTCTTGATTAGATCAATGCCCTCAGAGGTCAGAAGAGGGCATTGGATCCCCTGGAACTGGAATTTTGGATGGATGGTAGCTGCCATGTGCGTGCTGGGAATTGGACTCAGGTCCTCTACAAGAACAGCCAGTGTTCTTAACCATGGAGCCATCTCTCCATCCCTAAAAATGTACAGAGGTCAGAAGAGGGCATTGGATCCCCTGGAACTGGAATTTTGGATGGATGGTAGCTGCCATGTGCGTGCTGGGAATTGGACTCAGGTCCTCTACAAGAACAGCCAGTGTTCTTAACCATGGAGCCATCTCTCCATCCCTATAAAAATGTATTTTCAAAAACCTATGGCCCCTGTGTGTGTGTGTGTGTGTGTGTGTGTGTGTGTGCATGTGCATTTTTTTTCCTCAGTATCTTTGGTTAAATATTTGAAAAGATTTATAATATAAAGGTTAAATTGGTAAATTTTTGAGACAGGGTTTCCCTATAGCCCTAGCTGGCCTCATGCTCACAGAGATCTGCCTGCCTCTGCCTCCTGAGCGGTGAGTTTAAAGGTATGTACCACCACACCCAGCCTGCTAAACTGGTAATTTTAAATTGTATGCTTGTCAAAAGACTTTAAGGTCTTTTGGAAATTTTAGGATCATAGAAACACTGAGAGGTGAGTATGAGGTTTTCCTTCCCTGACACAGGTATAGCCTCCACCATCAGTGTCACTCACCATAGCGCTACTTTTGTTTTAATGGATAGACTCCCACCCACACACCGTCATTACCCAAATTCCACAGTTTACATTAGGGCTCATCCTTGGAGTTGTACATTCTGTGAGCTGGGACACATGTATGAGTCTATGTATCCTTCTTTATGGTATCATACAGAGTATTTTCAGAGTTAACACTTTTTAAAATTCATTCCTTTGTGACAGAATGGCTCTAGTTGTCAGGGATGTACAAGACCTGTCAGTGCTAGGGAATATTTGACTACAAATATCCAAGTCCCAGTGATGGCCTAACAAAGATGATATGTAATTATCCTTGAGACCATGTGGAGATGTCTGCTCTGGGACTGGTTCAAAGGGAATGACTGAGGCTACAAGACTGAACCTTTCAGATAACACATTTAAAGTGGGAAGAAAAGGAGTTTTGAAGGTAGAAGAGAGCTTTCTTTTCATGGTGTTTTTTGTTTTATTTGGGAAGAAATAATTTCTAGAAGTTTCCCAGGTTTCTGTTGTCTTAGAAATGGGTCATCATTGCAACCTCAACTAGTAGGCAGTGACAAAGAGAAAGGAGATGACCAGGGTTGGCTTAAGCAGTCTTTATTCATCAGGTGAACTGAGTACATCACTGCCTGAACACAACTGGGGCCATATTGACAGGAAACATGGAGGGATGATTGTTAGTCACTCAATATTGTCATTTATAGCACTCAAAAAATCAATGTCTCCAATTCAGATCTGTTTCATGTTGATCTGTTTATATGAATTCCTAAAAATGTCTCAGACCCCTCAGATTCTGTGAACTCATCATCTTTGACAGTTCTTTCCTAAACCTGTAGGCCCTGCCCCACCACACTTACAAACAGCTTCCTTCTGTTCCAATGACATGAATTTCCAGAACAGAACCTACAAACCTCCCTTAACATCACCTACCTCTTAATCTTCATAGTTGATCAAAAATTTCTTAATCACTGTATCTTCTAAGTATAACTTGAGTCTTTAGATTCTCTGTGTCTTCCTTTCCACAGAAGAAAGACAATTCACCCAAATGATTGTTATATTAGTTACTTTTCTGTTGCTGTGACAAGACACCATGACCAAGGCAACTTATAGAAAGAAGAGTTTATTTGAGTTCATGGTTCCAGGGGTAAGGTCCATAATGGCGGGAGAGGCATGGTGGAAGGAAGTGGCTGGAGCAGAAAGCCAAGAGATCACATCTTCAAGCAGGCACAGGAAGCAGAGAGAGACTGAAAATCTGGCAAAGCTT
>NW_008354025.1:433-1695 GCF_000622305.1 Nannospalax galili | reverse complement strand
GAGCCATCTCTCCAGCCCCTAGGCTTAAGAACTCTTAAAACTCACTCCTAAGTGACATGCTTCCTCCAGCAAGACCACACTTGCTAAAACCTCCCGAAACAACACCATCAACTGGGGACAAAATGTCTAAATACTTGGAGCCCACGGTAGACATTCTCATCAAACCACTACAACTGCCTTGCCATGAAACCAACTTATAGTTTCAACATCTTCAATAGATCTATTTACTAGTTTTAATAAACATTTTGAAGTTTAATCACTGGTGAATAATATGGTATTAATGTGCATTCAGTGTAAAGCCAAACTTACATGCAATTATTTATTGGGTAGAGGGATGTAATCCAACAAGGAAGGAAAAGGAGAGATAAAGCAGAGAAGGGAAAAATAACAATACTAGTATATGGCCCAGTGCTGACATATCTGGTCAATCAAGTAAACTTTGCTAGCTGCCATGGGACAGCTATGAGTGGTCGTGTACAGTCATCACTTCTGTGATGATTGTCCACTGTGGAAGTAAAAGGTTGCCCTTTTACTTGCGGACCGATCTGCAAGCTGATCTGCTTCATTAGCGAAAGCCTGTCCTTCATAGCACTGATCTCCCTTACTTGCTGGTTGTACTGACAGCCCATTTGGGCAGCAATCACTGGCTGGGAGAAACAGTCTCTATGGGGTTCTGTCAGACTCAAACTGCAGCTCCATGCCTAAGCCCAGACCTTATCCCCGAGGAGGCAGAAAATTGGGGAAATTAGGATATGAGGCAGTGGTGGCAGCAGCTGGGCCAGGAGCCATCTTTGGGATTGTTGCAGCTGGAGAAGAAAGGCAAGTAGCCAAGCTGGAGAGCAGGGGAGGCTGGGCGGGGCTTCCGTGGGACATGGCTGGGAGAAACAGTCTCTATGGGGTTCTGTCAGACTCAAACTGCAGCTCCATGCCTAAGCCCAGACCTTATCCCCGAGGAGGCAGAAAATTGGGGAAATTAGGATATGAGGCAGTGGTGGCAGCAGCTGGGCCAGGAGCCATCTTTGAGATTGTTGCAGCCGGAGAAGAAAGGCAAGTAGCCAAGCTGGAGAGCAGGGGAGGCTGGGAAGGTCTTCAGTGGTACATGAATGAGTTCAACACGAACACTAAGCATCACACACTGCATGAAAGACCAGGGAAGGGATCCTATAGGATTTAAAATGTGACAAAAGGAAAAGAAACACACACACACATGCACATGCACACACACACACATACACATAAACACACACACAACAGAATTCTTT
>NW_008354025.1:0-260 GCF_000622305.1 Nannospalax galili | reverse complement strand
ACTTTAAAATTATTGGCCTAAAATGAAACAGAGTGTTTTCATGATTTTAGGGAGAAGAGGATTTTTTTTCTTTCTTCTTAAAAATTTTAATTTATTTTTATTTTATATGTACAGATGTTTTTCCTGAATGTATGTAAATGTACTATGTATGTGCAATGCCCTTGGAAGTCAGAAGAAGGCTGATCCTCTGAATCTGGAGTTAAGGATGATTATTAGCTGCCTTGTGGATGCTGGGAACCAAACCTGGGTCCTCTGCAAGA
>NW_008354024.1:0-1138 GCF_000622305.1 Nannospalax galili | reverse complement strand
TTATTTGTTAATCTATGGTGTCTGTGGGGACCTGGCCCCTGTTATGGGGTGGCGCTATTTAAATCAATTTTATATTGCATATGTAAATAATTTAAGAAGCTTCTATAGTGATAAATTTCCATTTAACTTTTTCAAAAGGCTATTAGTGTTAGTTATTCCCCCCCTTAATCCTTTTTCTACCCTGCCCTACCATTCCCCACCCTATTTAACTCTTCATATTCCATTGCTCCCCTTTCCCCATTTATAAAACTCTATTCTCTGTCCCCTTCCAAGAAGCCTCCCCCCATCGACCCTTACTGGTTTCCTGACCTCTATGGATTTTCCAATTGAAACACACCTATCGAAAGAGTCAAAGCTAGCAACCAATTATGAGCGAGAACATAAAATGTTCATTTCTCTGGGTCTGGGTTACCTGAGTCAGGATGATTGTTTCCAGTTCTATCCATTTACCTGTGAAATTCATAATTTCAACTTGCTAAATACTTGAATAATATTCCACGGTGTAAATATACCTCTTTTCATTATTCATTTATCATTTGATCTATACCTAGGTTGCTTCTAGTTCCTGACTATTGTGAATAGAGCAGCAATGAGCAAAGATGAGCAAGTATCTCTGTAGTAGAATATGGAGTTCTTTGGGTATGTGCACAAAAGTGGTTTGGCTGAATCGTGTGGTAGATCTATTTCTAAAATCTCTATCTTTTTGAGGAATCTCCGCACAGATTTCCATAGTAGCTGCAACATTCTACACTCCCACCAGGAGTGAAGAGCTGTTCCCCTTTCCCAAAACCTTGCAAACATTTCTTGTTTGTTTTTTGGAACTTAGCCATTCTGACTTGGTAAAGATAAAATCTCAATGTAGTTTTAATTTGCGTTTTCCTAATAGCTTATAAGATTTATCATTTTCTTTTGTATTTTTTGATAAAATTTTGCAATTTTCATACAATATACTTTGATGGCATTCAGAGACACTCCCCTCTCCATACCTTACCCAACGGTACTCTACCAAATTTAATGAACACATGAATGAAAATACACATATATATGTATATGTTTCCTATAGAGCAAGATTTGGTTCCCCCAGTGCCCTTCAGTGTGGATCCATGCACTGGGCCTACCAAGAGTCTCAAACCTATAA
>NW_008354023.1:0-227 GCF_000622305.1 Nannospalax galili | reverse complement strand
CATACACACACACACATACACACACATACACACACACATACACAAACACACACAGCCACACAGCCACACACACACATGCACACACATACACACATACACACATACACACACACAGATACACACACACACAAGCACACACATACACACACATACACATACACACACATCCACACATCCACACACATACACACACACATGCACACACACATACACATACACACACATAC
>NW_008354022.1:4384974-4389697 GCF_000622305.1 Nannospalax galili | reverse complement strand
AATAAATAAAATATTTTAATTAAATTAAAATAGGGTCTGGAAAGATTGCTCAGTGATTAAGAGCACTGACTGCTCTTGCAGAGGACCCAACACCCAAATGGTTGCTAACAACCATCTATAACTCCAGTTTTAGGAGATCCAATGCCAGGCAATATACTCATTTACATAAAATAAAAATACAAATATTAAAGAAAAAAAGAAAAGTAGCTGAACAAGCCAGAGGAAGCAAGCCTGTATGCAGTGTTCCTCCATGGTCTCTGCTTCAGCTCCTGCCTCCAGGTTCCTGCCCTGGCTTCCTTCAATGATGGACTGTGACCTGTACGATGAAATAAACCCTTTCCTTCCCCAAGTTGGTTTCAGTCAGAGTTTTACCACAGCAAAAGAGAAGCCAACTAGGACAACATGCAACCAAAGCTAAGCTGTCTGAAAGTGGAGCATCTTTGGAAGGATTTCAGGGTGGGCATCTTCATCTCCATGGTATGGTACAGCATACCTCCTTGATGACTGGCTCTGCCATGTTGTAATATACATTACATTGGTGAGTTGTTATGTGCTGTTTGAGCTCAATAAGCTGGCTCTAGTGGCATTCTCCCACAGACACTTTAGACCCAAGCATGTCTGTCTCACAGTGACCCCCAAAGCCTAGGATGGGCTGTCCCCCTGACTCTATGACAGGGAGAAAAGAGAACAGCAAAACAGCCCAAGAGGAAAAACACTATGCCTGTGAGATTAGCTAAAAGGTAAACCATTTCTTTTCTTTTTCTTTTATTTATTATTTTTATTTTACGTGTATAAGTATATTGCCTTCATGTAAGTAAGTGCACCCATGTCGTGAAATGCCCTTGGAGGTGAGAAGAGGGCATTGAATCCCCTAGAACTGGAGTTGTGGACAGTTGTTAGCTGCCATGCAGGCACTGGGAATTGAACCCTGGTCCTCTGCAAGAGCAGCCAGTGCTCTTAACCACTAAGTCATCTCTCCAACACCAGTACGTAATCCATTTCAACAGAGATTACTATTGTTCATCCCATAATGTAAAAACTGTCTCAAAAAGACCAAAAAGAAAAAAGAAAAAAGAAAAAAAACCTCCTGCAGTGGGAAAGAGAAGCTGGAAGCTCAATCCCGGTGGCAAAGCTCAATCGGGAATTCCAGCTGACTGCCTCAACTTTTCCACTTGGTTTCTGCTGGGTGTTATGAGCACCCAGTTCGATGATGTCATTTCTATCTGCTGTATTTGTTCTTTTACTTGTCCCTCACCTGAAGGGACACTCTGCTCTGCCCGGGACTCTGCCTGGGACTCTCAATAGAGAACTCCAGCTGGTCGCCTCAACAGGGCTTCCCCAGTCAATTTCTGCTGGATGTTTTGAATGCCCAGTGCTTGTCTGCTATTGCTATTTTTGCTTTGACTTGCTGTATACTTAATAAACCCGCTCATTCAAAGCTGAAAGTCTGGCTATTGTGGATCATTCTCTGGCCCATAAACACATGTTAATACAGAAATGTCCTTAGAATACTTGATGAAATAGAAAATACATTACAACCTCTGCAAGCAACACACATGGTAGAGGGCTGGAGAGACGGTTCAGTGGCTAAGAGTACTGACTGCTCTTGCAGAGGACCTGGGTTCTGTTCCCAGCACCTCACGTAGCAGTTAGCTACTATCCATTACTTCAGTTCCAGGGAATCTAATGCCTTTTTCTGACCTCTGTGGAACACTGCATGCACTGATGCACTTACATATATGCAGGCAAAATACTAATACACATAAAAAAATTAACATATTTTTTAAAAGTAGCATGCATGGGATGGGATGGGATGATAGGGAGGGTGTGGTATCCGTTCTATGGCCTTTGCTATGGGCAACGCCACTGGGGCTCAGCTGTCTTCCCAGAAACTTGCCCATATAAGGAGGGATTACAGCAGGAGGAAGGCAGGTGGGTGTTATCCACTGCCTCAGCCTCTGATTTGGCAAGAAAGTGGGGAAAAAAGGAAGATGAGATAAAAGTTTTGGCTTGCCATTTCTTACAGCTGACAGGATTCAAGAGAAAAAGAATGCATTTGATCTGTGCTAAGGACCTCTTCTCAAAAACTTAGAACCCACAGGAAGAACCAGCGATGAAAGAGCGAGATGGAGGTAATAGAAGACAGCCATTAGGTCTAACCCTTAATACACAGGAACGGAACATTCCTGAGTCAGCACACAGATGGGGGCCTTGGTAAAAACCAAGTAATAGAACACAGCCATTAGGTCTGACCCTTACTACACAGGAATGGAAAATCCCTGATTCAGCATGAAGATGGGGGGGTCTTGATAAAAATCAAGTCCTGCCGGGCGTGGTGGCACACGCCTGTAGTCCCAGCACCCGAGAGGCAGAGGCAGTTGGATCCCTCTGAGTTCAAGGCCAGCCTGGTCTACATAGTGAGTTCCAGGAGAGCTGGAGCTACAGGGAGACCCTGTCTCAAAAAGACCAAATAAAAAAAAAAAAACACAAGTCCTGGAGGGGGCTGGAGAAATGGCTCAGTGGTTAAGAGCACTGACTGCTCTTGCAGAAGACCTGGGTTTGATTCCCAGCACCCACATGGCCGCTAACAACCATCCGTAAATCCAGTTGCAGGGGATGCGGCACCTTCTGACCCCCACAGGCATTGCACAACATGGGTGCACTTACATACATGCAGGTAATATACTCATACACATAAATTTTTTTAAATATAAAATAAATCAACTCCAAGAAACTATCATAAGTAAGGAGTACTCTGTGTGATAGTTGATTTTAATTGTCAACTTGACACAACCTAGAATCACTTGGGAAGAAAGTCTCAATGAGAGATTGCCTAGATTGTGTTGGCCTGTGGGTATGTCTGTGAGGGACTATCTTGATTGTTAATTGATGTGGGACACCCAGCACCATTCCCTAGGCAGGGCATCCTAGACAGCGTAAGAGTGGACAGTGAGCTAAGCGGTAACAAGTACAAATGTATTCATCTCTCTGCTCCTGGCTGTGGCTGTCATGTGACTGACTGCTTCAAGCTCCTGCCCTGACTTCCCCTCAGTGATGGACTGTGACCTGGAACTTTGAGCTGACATAAACCCTTTCTTCCCTAAGTTGCTTTTTGTTTTTCAGGATGTTTTTATCACAGCCACAGGAATGAAACTAGAACATTCTACATCTAAACTGCCTGAATTGTGAAACGTTTTTAAAGATTAATTTTTTTTTGGTCTTTTTGAAGCAGGGTCTCCCTGTAAGCCCCAGCTGTCCTGGAACTCACTATGTAGACCAGGCTTGCCTTGAACTCACAGAGATCCACCTGCCTCTGCCTCCCAAGTGCTGGGACTACAGGCGTGAGCCACCACACTTGGCTTAAAGATTAATTTTTAATTGCATTTATTTTTATTTTATGTGTATGAGTGTTTTGCCTATATGTAAGTTCAACTACGTTGTACAATGACCTGGGGACCAGAAAAGTACATCAGAGCCCTTGAAACTGGAGTTACAGATGGTTGTGAACTGTCATGTGGGTTCTGGGAACAGAACCATGTCCTCTGCAAGAACAACCAGTACTCTTAACCACTGAGCCATCTCCAGGCCCCTAACTTTTTTTATTTGTGTGTATGTGTATGTTTGTGTGTGTGCACATAAGTGAGGGTGCCCATAGAAGCCAGAAGATGGCCTCAGATCCCCTGGAGCTGGAGTTACAGAAGGTTGTGAGCTGCCCAACAAAGGTGCTGGGAATCAAGCTTAGGTGCTCTGCAGGAGCAGGAAGCACTCTCAACTACTGAACCATCTCTCCAACCCTGGGAAAGACTTTTAAACAAGAAATGAAAAATCCCATTCACAACCAGGCTTGTGAGGCTGCAGGACACAGGGGCACATGTTATTAATCTGACTGTGATAGAAGTAAAGATACTGAATAATACAATACGTGTTCCACCTTGAAACATAGGCTGCATACTCTGAGGGAAATCTGTCCCTGGTTTTCATGAGCTATTGGGGGCCCTTCATTACCACTGGATGAGGTCCTGTAGGAATACCAGTGACTAGATGAAAACACTGCCAGGACAGGCATTGCTGAGCAAACTGAACATGAGAGGAACAGTGTTTGATGCCCAGTTTACTGGGTCAGATAGGACAATGTTCCACAAAAGAGGTAAGAAAAAGTGATTCAGCCAGGTATGGTGGCACACACCTTTAATCTCAGAACTTAGGAGGCAGAGGTAGATGGATCTCTGTGAGTTCAAGGCCAGCCTGGTCTACATATTGAGTTCTAGGACAGACAGGGCTACATAATGAGAACTTATCTTGAAAAAAAAAAGAAGGAAGGAGGGAAGAAGAAAGAAAGGAGGCCAAATTCAAGGGAACTAGGGTGATTGCTCAGTGCCACCCAGGCACAAGAACCAGCATTTAGGTCCCCAGAAACCCACTGTGCTGGATAACTTTAGTGTCAACTTGACACGCCTGGGTAGAGGGAGCCTCAATGGGGGAGCTGCCTCCATTGGACTGGCCTGTGGCCAAGTCCATGGGGAACCTTCTTGATTGTTGAGTGATGTGGAAGGGCCCAGCCCACTGTGGGTGGTGCCACCCCTGGGAAGGTGGGCCTGTGTTGCATAAGAAAGCAGGCTGACCAGGGGCCAGGGGAGCAAACCAGTAAGCAGCATTCCTCCATGGTCTATGCTTCAGCTCCTGCCTCCAGGTTCCTGCCCTGAGTTCCTACCTTGGGCTCCCT
>NW_008354022.1:4375390-4384915 GCF_000622305.1 Nannospalax galili | reverse complement strand
GGGGGGGGGGGGGGTAGTGTTGGGCTGCTTATAATTTCAACCTTGAATGGCAGAGATGGTTGGGTGGGTGTATGGGTGGGGGAATTTCAGAGCAAGCGTGACTAACCATATTGGCAGAATCTGCTATTAATTGAGAGACCCTGCCTCAATGAATAAGATGGAAGAGGGATGGGAGATGATTCATGATATCAACCTCAGGCCTCCACATGCATGTACATGCACATGCATACCACACACACACACACACACACACACACACACACACACACACACGGTAATGGAAAAAGATTCATCAAGGACCTCGGGACTAATAGGAGGTTTTTTATTTATTATTTTGTGTATATGAGTGTTTTACCTGCATGTGTCTATGTGTACCCCATGCATGCAGTGTTTGCAGAGGCCAGAGAGGGCATCAGATCCCCCTGGAACTGAAGTTACAGGCAGTAGATAGCAGCCATGTGGGTGCTGGAAACCAAATCCAAGTCCTCTTCAAGAGCAGCCATGCTCTTATCCACTGAGCTATCTCTCGAGCCCCAGTCTCTCTGTATTCTTGACTGTGGATGTGACTAGCTGCCTCAAGTTCCTACCTGGACTCTCGTGCAACCATGAACTGTCAGATTACCTTCTAAATGTTTGAGTTCATGCTCATAGATTACTACTGTTGTCAGTCTTGGTCATGGAAATAAACTTTTACAGTGAGCGGTATTTACTATGGAGACTCATAAATCAAACTGCTGAGAATAAGTGACTGCTGCTGTGGGGTGGTAGCCTAATGCTCATCCACAAATGGAATCAAATAATCAGAAGTCAACCAGGCATGACGGTGCATGCCTTTAATCCCAGCACTCAGTGTTAGATTTAAGAGATGGGAAAAAGGAAGGAGTTTAAAGTTTAGAAATAAAAAACAGAGTCAGACCTGCAACAGGCAAGGAATGTGCTCCCTGAATTCAGGAAGCCAGCAAAGGATGATAAAAGCTGTTCCTCGAGGAATGATTATCTGCGTTCTGAATGGGGAACAGTCTGGTCTTATATAGGAACTCTGCTGTACACAGCTGCAAGACTTAACTGTGTGCCAGGTCTGGTGTCCTTGAGGGTCTCTTTTCTCAGACAGGCAGGTGAGTTATCTATAGCACTAAAGTAGACAGGTGGGCTCCATAAACAGTCTCTCTCAGTCCAGGGAGTGATGAGTTGATAAGGCTTGAGCAAGGCCAGGCTGACAATTTAGGGCCAGTTAGACACTTTAAGGGATTTATGACTTTCCCTAATGAGGCTTGTGGCTCTTCTGCAATTCACATATTCTATCACTCAGAGAGGCAGAGGCAGGCTGATCTCCATTAGATCAAGGCCCTCCTGATCTACATAGTGAGTTCCAAGCCAGCTGGGGCTATAGGGAGACCCTGTCTCAAAAAAGACAAAAACAAAAACAAAAATCATCATCACCATCACCATCACCATCACCACCATCATCATCATCACCATCATACAATAACTACATCACGCCCTTCCTTGACTGAGGGAATACTGAGGAAGAGGAGGCAGAAATAACCTAAGAGCTGGAGGAAGGGGTGGAGTGTAATGTTGCTATTTCCTTTGATTGAAACATTCCTTCCAAGAAGAGACACTCATTAAACCCAGGAAGTTAATAAAACTTAAGAAGCTCTGAAAGCTAATGACATATACAAGGTTCCTGAGGTCCCCCTTGAGGTTATATGAGCAGGAAACAACTGCTGGGGGAGGGGAGACTCTTAGATGGAGTTACTTGACTTCTTTTTTAGTATTTTTGGTTGTTTTTGTTGTTGTTGTTTTGAGACAGGGACTCCCTGTAGCGCCAGCAAGCCTGTAACTCACTGTGTAGACTAGGCTGGCCTAGATCTCACAGGGATCCTGCCTGCCTCTGCCTCCCAAGTTCCAGAAGTAAAGGTATACATTACCACACCCAGCTGATGAAGTTGAAAGTTGTGCAGGAAGCCCCAGGGATGCAGTTTCCTGAGTCACCTCCTCTGCCGGGGTGGGCATTCAGTGATGCAGCTGCCCACGTCACCCATGCTCTTGTAAACCCCAATAAACTCATTGCTTTACCAACTCAATTTGAGAGGATTCATTTCCTTGGTCTATCATCAGCACTATCTTGGGTAAATAGACATTTGTTCACGTCTCCTGGGAATGCTCACACAACAGTTAGGCAGCATAGTAACATGGATTCCCCTTCCCCACCAAATCTGCTCCCCGATCCACCTTTCCCAACTCAGGTAATGGCGGCCCCTCTCTTTCAGAAGCTCTGGCTTGCAGCCCTGGGTGTATCTCTGATTTAGCCCTCTCTTTCTCCACAGCAGAGTCACCAGCAAGTTTTGCAGCATGCTGCTGATATGCTCTCCAAGGCCCACCACTTCACACCACTGTAGGGCTGTGTTTTGATCCACATTGAAATAGCTCTTTGCTTATGCCCTGCTCTTCTTCAATCTTCACTCCACCCAGAAGCCAAAATAATCCTTCAAAAATATAAATTAAGCTGGGTGTGGTGGTGCACGCCTTTAATCCCAGCACTTAGGAAGCAGAGGCAGGCAGATCTCTGTGATTTCAAGGCCAGCCTGGTCTATATAGTGAGTTCCAGGACAGCTGGGGCTACAGGGAGACGTGTCTCAAAAAGACTATATATATATACACTAAGAGTGGTAATACATGTCTGTGATCCCGGCATTCAGGAGGATGAAACAGGAGGATTATAACTTCAAGGCCAGCCTGGGCTACATAGTAAGGGCCTGTCTCAGAAGCAAAAAGAAGTCATACATGGCAGTGTACACTTTTAATCCCAATACTCAGGAGGCAGAGGCAGATTTATCTCTCTGAGATTTAGGCCAGCCTGGTCTACATAGTAAGTTCCACATAAGCTAATGAGACAGAGGTACATAGTGAGATCCCTGTTTCAAGAAGGAGGAGGAGGAGGAAGAGGAGGAGGAGAAAGAGAAGCAAAGAGCTGAGAGTATAGTTCAGTGGAGGAGTATTTGCCTAGAATCCCCCAGTGAGGGGCTGGGATGTGGCTCACTGGTAGAGCACCTGCCTAGAATTCCCCAGTGAGGGGCTGGAGTGTGGCTTAGTGGTAGAGCACCTGCCTGGAATCCCACTCTGCCTCAGTGATAGACTGCTTGCTTACCTAGTGTCATGATTTGAACGTGAAATGCCTTCCATAGGCTCAAGTATTTGAACACCTGGTCCCCACCGATCTTCTGAGATCTAGGGCCCAGTAGACCTAGGCCACTAGAGACAGGCCTTGAGAGTTATATCCTGGTCATGCTTCTAGTCTCCTCTTTATTTCCTGTTCATTGCTTGATGTGACCAGCTGTCTTATACTCCCACCACCATGGATTAAGCTGCTCCCACAACCATATCTTCCCCACCATGACAGATGTATCCCCACAAACCATGAACCAGAAGAAGGTCTTCCTCCCTTATGATGCTCCTGTCAGGTATCGCAAGAATACAACTATGAAGAAAAGAATACACCTAGTATGTGCAAGATTCTGGGTTTGAGCACTAGCACAACCAGCAAAGGAAAAAGAAAGGCGTTTGTGTAAGAAACTGAAGAACTGAAGAGATGGCTCAGCATTTAAGAGCACTGGCTGCTCTTGTAGAGGACCTGGATTCAGTTCCCAGCACCCACATGGCAGCTAACAACCATCTATAACTCCAGTTCCAGGGAATCTGACTGCCTTTTCCGTCTTCCACAGGCATTGTGTGCACAGGTGTATTTACATACATGCAGGCAAAACACATACACATAAAATTTTAGAAAATGAAGTTAAAAAAAAACAACACTGTAGGACTGTAGGCCAACAAATTGGGAAAATCTAGATAAAATAAGTACTTTTCTACAAACACACAACCTACTAAGACTGAACCATGAAGAAATAGACAATCTGAACAGATCAATAATGAGTAAAGAGTTGAATCAGTCATAAAAATCCCAACAAAGAAAAGCCCAGGAGCAGATGGTTTCCCTGGAGAATATGCCAAACATTTAAAGAATAACACCCATCCTCCTGAGACTCTTCCAAAAAAAATTAAAGAAGAGGAAACACTTCCAACCCTATTTGAAGAAGCTGACACTGTCCTAATGCCAAAACCAGACAAGGACATAAGGAAAGGATTACAATGGCTGGACATGAATGGCCCACACCTATTATCCCAGCACTCGAAAGGTAGAGGCAGAAGGATCAAAAGTTCCAAGTCATCCTCAGTTACACAACGATTTTGAGGACATCCCGGGTTACATGAGACCTTGTCTCAATAAAATAGAATAAGATAAAAATAGGGCTGGACGTGGTGGCACACAGTTTTTATCCCAGCACTTGGGAAGCAGAAGCAGGCAAGTCTCTGTGAGTTCAGGGCCAGCCTGGTCTATATAGTGAGTTCCAGGCCAGCTGGGGCTACAGGAAGATCCTGTTTCAAAAAGATTTAAAAAAAAAAGTTAGGGTCAATGAGATGGCTCAGTGGGTAAAAGGCTCTTGCCACACAAAACTGGTGATCTGAATTCAATCGCCCCCATGTAAAGGTAGAAGGAAGAAACTGACTACAAAGTTGTCCTCTGACCTCCACAGGCACACTGTGTAACAGGCACCCATTAATACACATCATGTACATATACACACAATAATAAATAAATGAATAGATATTTTACAATAAAAATAAAATAACAAATGTTTAAACTAAACAAGAGCCTACCAAGTACCTTTTTTGTTTCCTGCTAGGATTAGATTTTTAAAATTTTATCTATGTGTCTATGTGTGTACAAGTGCACCACGTGCCTGTAGGACCACATGGAAGCCAGAAGAAATCTTCAGATCCCCTGGAGCTGGAGTTATAGGTGGTTTTGCAGCACTCAGTGTGGGTGCTGGGAAATGAACTCCAGTCCTCTGGAAGAGCAGAAAGTGCTCTCAACTACTAAGCCATGTAAATATCCTATAGGAAAGTAGTATACAGCCAAAGGTTGAAACTGAAGTGTGTGTGCGCACGTGTGTGTGTGTATGTGTGTGTGTGTGTGTGTGTGTGTGTGTGTGTGTCTGTGTCTGTGTCTGTATGCACAGAGACCATAGTCAATGCCGTGTGTCTTTCTCAATCCCTCTCCACTGTATTTTTCAACACAGGGTCTCTCACTGAACCTGTAGTTAACCAATTAAGCAACACTGGCTGGTCAGTGAGGCCCAGGGACACCTAGCTTTGTTTGTTCGTTTGTTTTTTTGAGACAGGGTCTCCCTATAGCCCCAACTGGCCTGGAACTGCTATAGAGACAAGGCTGGCCTCGATTTCACAGAGATCTGCCTGCCTCTGCCTCCCGAGTGCTAGGATTAAAGGCATGCCCCACCATGCCCAGTCAATACCTAGCTTTCTTTTATGAGTTCTGGTGATCAAACTCAAGTCCTCATGTTTGCACAGTGAGCACTAGACTGACTGAGTCGTCTCCCCTTTAGCCCTGTCAAAGGTTCAGTACAACCTTGTAGACTCTCCATGCCTCCTCAGGACACTTCACTAGAAGATGGGGTTGACCCTGCCTATGTCCAACATGCTAGAAGTTTCCAGGTCTATGCAGGATGCTCCAACCTCCCAGTGTTGGGTCAGACAGCCTAATATCTTTGGTAACTTGACAGTCAAAACCCTCTTCAGTTGTGCCCCTCCTTGTACCCTGGCTAGCTCAGCGCTGGCTCTAAGCATGCTGTGGCTGTGCGAGCTTGCTTTTTGTTGCTGTGATAAAACACTGACCCAAGGGGCTGAAGAGATGGCTCGGTGGTTAAAAGCACTTACTGCTCTTCCACAGGACCTGAGTTTGGTTCCCAGCACCCACACAGTAGCTCACAATCACCTTTAATTCTAGCCCCATGGGAACTTGATGCCCTCTTCTGGCCCCTGAGGACACTGCAGGCACTTGGTACACATACCCACATGGAGGCAAAGCACACATACACATTAAAAAAAGAAAAAGCAGAGGAGAAAAGGGTTTATTTCAGATTACAAGTCCAGGCAACAGTCCATTACTAAGAGAAGTCAAGGCAGGAACCTTGAGCAGAGACCATGGAGGAACATTGCTTGCTGGCTTGCTCCCTTTGGCTCTTGCTCAGTCAGCTTTTTTTTTTAATTTTATTTATTATATTTATTTTATGTGTATGAGTGTATTGCCTGCATATAGGTAAGTGCACCCATGTCATGCAATGCCCGTGGAGGTCAGAAGAGGCCGTTGGATCCCCTGGAACTGGAGTTATGGACAGTTGTTAGCCACCACGTGGGTGCTAGGATTCAAACCTGGGTCTTCTGCAAGAACAACCAGTGTTCTTAATTGCTGAGCCATCTCTTCAGCCCCTGCTCAGTCAGCTTTCTAATACAACCTGGGCCCACCAGCCTAGGGATGACAGACTCTCAGTGGGCTGGATCCTCCCACATCAAACAATCAAGACAACCCCCCATAGACATGGCCACAGGCCACTCTGATTTGGTCAATCCCTCTTCTGAGCTGACTCTTGTTTGTGCTGATGATAAAAACTTAACAGGCCAGGGCCAGGCGCGGTGGCACATGCCTTTAATCCTAGCACTCTGGAGGCAGAGACAGTCAGTTCTCAGTGAGTTCAAGGCCAGCCTGGTCTGCATAAGTGAGTTCCAGGTCAGCTGGGGCTACAGGGAGACCCCGTCTCAAAAAAAAAAAAAACTAGGCCAGTAGCTGCTTATCAGGGCTTCTCCTCTCTCCCAGGTCCTTTGCATTAGTACCCTGTACAGCTTGGAAGGTCCAATGTAAGACCGGGCCATGCCTTTCCCCTCTCCAAACCTGTGCTCACTGCAGGCATTGGGAGAGGAAAGGTCCTGTCAGTAGTGGCAGGGACAAAGGCACAGCTCCACACTGTCAATGGAAGCAGCCTGAAAAGTTCTTGTCACTGGCAACAACCTTGAGAAATTCTTTTCAGAGACCTCCTGTCGGTCAAAGCCAGGATCTGCGACTTCAGTGCAGAAAGAAATTTTAGTTGGAGCCACTGTAAAGTAGGGTTGGAGTTTACTACGATTAAAGTAGAGGGCTGGCAGGTTGGCTCGATGAGCAAAGGAGCTTCCCATCAAGCCTGACCATCTGAGTTTGATCTCTGGGAGCCACATGGTAGAAGGGAAAGTACTTCCTCAAGTTGTCCTCTAATCTCTACGAGCATCCTGTGGCACATGCATGCCCACATACATACGTACACACATTCTCTCGCACACACACACAACAACACACACAGAAAAGAGAGAAAAGGAGGAAGGGAGGGAGAGAGGAAAGAAGGAAAGAAACAAAAAGTTTATTGTAGCCAGGAGTGACAGTGCATACCTTTAATCCCAGCACTTGGGAGGCAGAGGCAGGTAGCTCTCTGTGAGATCAAGGCTAGCCTGGTTTACATATCGAGTTCCAGGTCAGCTGGGACTACAGGGAGACTCTGTCTCAAAAAACTAAACACAGAAAATAAATAAATAAATAAATAAATAAATAAATAAATAAATAAATAAATAAATAAATAAATAAAAGGTGCTGGGGAGTTGGTTCAGAGGGTAAAGGTGCTTGTCACCAAACCTGACAACCTGGGTTCAATCCGCAGTACCCACATGGTAGAAGGAAGGAACCAACCCCTGCAAGTTGTCCTCTGACCTCCACCATTGTGTCCTGGTAGGCACGCACACACACACACACACACACACACACACACACACACACACATATGCACGCACATGCACACGCACATTAAATAAAATTTTTAAGCAAAAAATTAAAACAGAAAGGTACACCTGATCATGGGAGTGAGTTTCTCAAAGAGTCACCATTTATTAAGACATTTGGGCAGGGGCAGAAGAGATGGCTCAGCAGGTAAAAGCACTGGCTGCTCTTGCAGAGGACCAAGATTTGGCTCCCAGGAACCACATGGCAGCTAACAACCATCCCTAACTCCACTTTCAGGAGATCCAACGCTCTCTTCTGGCCTCTACAAGCATTGCATGCACATGATGCATACACGCAAGCAAAATACACACAAAAATAAATTTTTAAAAATTAAAAGACATTTTAACAGACATAAGGGTTAGGAGAAAGACACTGGGGGAAGGTAAGACAGCCAAGTTTGAACACAGGCTTCCCAAAGGTGAATCACAAATGTCTTAGCAATAGACATATATAGCATTTTGGTAGCTCTTGTTAAAAATCAAAGGGTTGCTAAGAAATTTTTTTCCTTTCCTCCCTTTTCTTATTTTATCGTTAGTTTTTTGAGACAGTTTCATGTAGCTCAGGTCGGCCTGAAACTTGCAATGTACTGGGGAATTCAAATTTCGGATCCACCTGTCACAATCTTCCTCAGTGCTGGGATTACAAGCGTGCACAATCATGCCTCCTTTATGCGGATCTGGGGATGGAACCCAGGGCTTCGTGCAGCCTGCACTCTACCGACTGAGCCATCAGACACTCCCAGTCCTTCCCTGTCTTTTCTATACAGTCTCTAACCCAGTAGATGCCCCCCCTCCCTACCGCGACCACCGCTGTCCTCGGGATCCATAAGGTCTCCACCACTTCTGGGTTGTTAACTTCTAATAGCTTGGACCGAAAAGGCTCCCCACGGGTTGAAAACCGTGGCGCCTTCTCCAGAGATGCGCTTTGATGAATGAAAAGATGAAAGGGCAGGAGGGAGAAGGGGCGGGGCTAAAGGAGGGACTTTTCTTAGTGGGCGTGGCCGCGCATGCTTTGAAATCCCGGGCAGGGTCGCAGAGGCCGGGGCTGCCATTGTAGAGAAGCGTGGCTTCCACGGAGGAGGGAGCTGCACAGGTGCAGTGATCCCTCGTCCGTCCCAAGAGCGCCCTGCCCATTGCGCCGCGCGCAAGCCTCTGATGGTCCCTAAGAAGGCGTGGCTACCATAGAAGGGGCGTGGCCTCCGACGGAAAGGGGCGAAGCCGCGCAAGGACAGCTCCCTCTGCCGCTACGTGCGCCCCGCCCCTGCCCGGCCTGTAGTGGGCGTAGCTGCCCCGCAGGAGGCCTGGTTATCGCTTAGGGGCGGGATTGCCTCAAAAGGCGTGGTTACCGCCGCGAGGGGCGGAGCCGCGCTGGAGCAGTGCCAGCCGGCTGCGCTAGCTGGCCTCTCGTGGCTGCCACTGAGGTGGGTGGAGCGGCGCAAGGGCAGTTCCCACTGCCTCCAGGCCCACAAGCCCAGTCCCTGCAGCAGGATGCTGGCTCCTAGCAGGCCTGCAGTAGGCGTAGCCTTTACGGAGAGGGCTTGGCCTCCGTCCCGAGGGGCGGAGCCGCGCAGGGGCAGTTCCCGCCGCCTCGCGCAGACCCCTTCCTTGCGGGCCTGCAGAGGGCGTGACTGTCATCCAGTGGGCGTGGTCAACTCGCTAGGGGTGGAGCCGCGCAGGGGCAGTTCCCGCTGCTGCTGTGTGCGCCCCGCCCCTGCCGCAGCTCGCAGGCCCCTCCCGGGCCCGCCCCTCCGCGCTTCCCCTGCCGCCGCGGCGTCTTGCCGGTGTCCCCGAGCCGAGTGAGGGAGA
>NW_008354022.1:4292524-4375183 GCF_000622305.1 Nannospalax galili | reverse complement strand
ACTGGGGAGGGGGGCCGGGGAGGGGAGCCGAGAGCACCCGAGGGCCCCGGGCTAACGGGAGGCCGCGCCCCTGCCTCCCGGGGATGGGCCTGTCCTTCCCAAGCCCGGAGGCCGCTCCCTGTCACCCTCCCACCCTCTCCCCCCCGCCTCGGCCCCGGGTTGGAGGGAGCCCCCTCTTCCCATTTCCCGACTCTGTATCACCCCATCTCCCAGAGTACTGCTCACCCAGCACTGGTCTGGGTCCCCAGTACTCTGTCCCCCCCTCCCAGGGAGGGAGGGTACACCCTTTGCTCCAACCTGGCCTGGGAGAGCCAAATCGCTGCAACCCTAGATCTGAATCCCAGACCTGCGTTTACTGGGCTTTCTGACCTTGAGCAAGTCGCTAACACCCTGGGCCTCAGTTTCCCCACTGTGCAGTTCAGGACAGGGTAGTTGCTGACTTGCAGGGCTGGACAGGCACAGGAGAGGTATACATCGTAGATCCTTTGACAGAACACTGCAGAGGGACACCACCCCCATCCCCACGCGATGACCTCCCCTTCTCCCTGCACCAAACCTAGTACATAATTAGTCTTCCTAGCCTCCTCCTTGCCCTCTTCCACCTCACTGAGGGGGCCCCAGGCTTGGACTGCACTCAGAGGTTCAGAGACCTCTGAGACTCCCTCAGCCTGCATCAGAGTCAGGAATCTCCCTTGGGTTTCTTTCTCCAAGCCCCAACATGGGCTCAGCTGGTCCAAAGGCAGGTCCTGCTCTCTCTAGCCCTGCTCTGTCCTCCCCATATTCCCCCTAGATTCCTGAAGCCCCCACCCCCTTTTGGGCATAGGCCCACCTCACCTTTGCAACAGTACTAGAGGTGGTTGGATACCCATGGAGAGACACTGGCATTGAAACCTGGTCATGTGTCAAGATGAGAGGTGCCCTCTGTGGGGCAGAGATGTCCCCATCTCTAAGGTGTAGAGGGGGCAGGCCTGGGCTATATGGCAGTGCCCTCCAGCTCTGAGGGGTGCCATGTCCCAGGATGACTAAGCATGTATAGTAGCTGGCATAAGGAAGTGCTTGGCTTTGCAGCACTGGCCTTTCATGGAGTTACAATAAGGGTCGTAGGGTTTCCTACTCTGTTCCTCCTAGCCCAGGATGGACCAACCCAGCCCTGCCATGTCCCTGTCCTTTGAGGGACCCTCTCAACACTTCTTCCTGAGAAGACAGGAGAAGAAAAGCTGTGGCACGAGTGCCGCCCTCCACCTTGTTTCTAAATTCTACTGCTTGCTTGCTTCTGTGTGTGCACCTGGGGTGAGCAAGGCAGGCTGGACCTCCAACAAGCTGCACCCCTAAGAATGATTCCTGACTTGCTTTCCACAACCCCCCCCCTCAGGAAGTGAGTTGCCCGTGTGTGCGAGCTGTGGCCAGAGGATCTACGACGGCCAGTACCTCCAGGCCCTGAATGCTGACTGGCATGCAGACTGCTTCAGGTAAAATGAGCTGGCCAGAGGACAGGTGCCCTCAGCATGTCCTGCCTGAGACCTGGATGTTCCTCCTGGTGCTGTTTTTGACTGTTATCTCCAGTGGGTCTTTGGCTTCAATTTCCTTTTCTATTAAACAAGGAGCTTTTGGTTTTGTGGGGGGTTCTAGGCAGGTGTTCTGCTGAGCCACAGCCCCAGTCCCTCACTGGGGATCCTAGGCAAGTGCTCCATCACTGAGCTGCATCCCCAGGTCCATATATGTATATATTAATTGTTAAATTGTGTGTATGTGCGTGCACACTCATGTACCTGCATGCACATGTGCATGTGTATACATTCCAGGAACATGTGCAGAGGTCAGAGAACAACTTTCAGGAGTCAGTTCTGACTGTCCAGCTTGTTGAGGCAGTGTCTCTTGTTTTTGCCACTGTAGCTAACTCCAGGCTGGCTGACCTGAGAGCTTCCAGCCATTTCTCCTGTCTCCATCTCCCATCTTGCAGTAGGAGTGCTGGGATTATATAGATGCCTGCTACCACACCTGGCATTTTAATGTTGGTTCCAGGGATTGAACCCAAGGCAAGCACTTTTACCCATTGAACCATCTCTCGTGTGTGTGTGTGTGTGTGTGTGTGTGTGTGTGTGTGTGTGTGTATTTGTGTGTTGAAGCAGGGTCTTGTCATGTTGCCCAGGCCAGCCTGGAACCTCTGAGGCTCAAGCAATTCAGCTGCCTCAGCCTCCCCAGTAGCCAGGACTTCCACTATGCACCACCACACCTCAGCTTTGCTAGTATACTTTAAATCCTACTTAGGGGCTAAGTCTATAACTTAGTTGGTAGAGTGCTTGCCTAACATACATGAAACCCTGGATTCCATCCCCAGCACCATGTAAACCAGACATACCTGTAAGCCCAGCACTCGGTAGGTGGAGGCAGGAGGATCACAAGTTCAAGATCATCCTCAGCTATGAGTGAGTTTGAGGCCAGCCTGGGCTACATGAGACCTACCCCGTCTTCAAACAAAAAACACCTCATTAGATTTAATGTGATGTGAATTGTGAATACTGTATCAATAGTTATACTGCATCGTTTATGGAATAAGGAAAGAAGTCTGTACATGTTTCAAATGTGTGTGTTTACCTGTATTTCTGTGCACGTGTGTGTGCAGATGCATGTGGATGTGTATAGAGGCCACCACCTTCAATTGCTCTCCACCTTTTTTTTAAAGATTTTATCTATTTTTATAATTTTCTTAAATTTATTTTTATTTTGAGTGTATTGCCTGCATGTGTGTATGTGCACCCATGTTGTGCAGTAACAGAAGAGGGCTTCAGATTCCCCTGGAACTGGAGTTACGAATGGTTGTTAGCCACCATGTGGGTGCTGGGATTCAAACCCAGGTCCTCTGTTTAAAAATAGCCAGTGCTTTTAGCCTCTGAGCCATCTCTCCAGCCCCTGTTTTTTATTTTGCATGTATCAGTATTTTGCCTGCACCATGTGTGTGCAGTGCACACAGAGGCCAGAAGAGGATGTTGGATCCCCTGGAACTGAAGTTATTTATGATTGTTAGCTGCAATGTAGGTGCTAAGAACTGAACCCAGGTCCTTTGCAAGAGCAGCCAGTGCTCTTAACTGCTAAACCATCTCTCTAGCGCCTCCACCTTATTTTTTGAGGCACGGTCACCTGAAGCTCACCAATTTGGCTAGACTGGCTGGCCAACTAGTTCCAAGAAGCCTCCTGTCTCCATACTCCCCCATCTCCTGCCCCACAGTGCTGGGGTTACAGATGTACACCAACATGCCCATCTTTTTACACAGATGCTGGGGATCTGAACTTGGGTCCTCAAGAGACTACAGCAAGCATTTTACTGACCAAGTCTTCTCCTGATGCATTTTTTTTCCTGAATATTTTCAATTCAAGGCTGGTAGAATTTGCCATGCAGAACCCATGAAAGGAATTGGGGATTGTAATGTATCACCACAGGCTCTTAGCACCCAGGCAGAGGAGGAGGTGCAGAGCAGCATGTCCCAGCCTTTCTGAGAGCTTGTGCTGCAGGAGAGGGGGAAAGCAAGCCAGTTCTCAGAAGAATCAGAGCCACTGTCTGTGAGCCCGAGCTGAGCTGTCTATAAAGATAGATGGGCCAATGAAAAGAGTCCTGACCCCCAGATGCCCACAGGAAGAGTAGGGGCAAGGCTGTGGCCAGGGCTAAAGGACTGGATACCTGTAGGGGGTCCAGCATTCTAGTAGGAGCATCCCAAGAAGCAATGAGCAATGGATATTTAAGGCCAGCTTTGGCAACATCCCAAACTCAGTGTGAACCTGGGCTACATGAGACCCTGTCTCAAACAGGAAAAGACTAAGTCAACCTCTTCTAATACTTAGCAGGATTCTTTTTGTTGTTGTTTGAGACAGGGTCTCCCTGTAGCCCTAGCTAGGTTGGAACTCGATATGTAGACCAGACTGACCTCAAACTCTCAGAGATCTGCCCTGTCTCTGACTCCCACAGTGCTGGGATTAAAGGTGTGTACTGCCACACCCAGTCTATTTAGCAAGATTCTTAGTACTTTGCATAGTTAGATACTGAGTTATACCTGCCTTTGAACACTTGCTTCAAGAGCAGGCCATCCTCCTGCCTGTAGTCACACAACCAGAGAGTGATAGGAATACTTATTGCCCATTGTGACTGGTAAGGCCAGAAGAGAGGCAGATAACATGCCCTGAGGTTCAGGGGACTCTTGAAACATGGAGACAAGGCCATAGGGAATAGCGTGAGTCAAGGGATGCAGTTAGGAGACCAAATTGAGATTGAGTTGGAGTGGACATTGAATGCCAGGATTAGGCTCTTCTGAAGACAATAGGGAGTCAGTAAACAGCTGGGAGACGTACTGTTTGTTGAAGATTGCCATCCCGGTGGGCAGATGGCAGCGACTGGCAGAAAGAGACTGACACAATAATTCAGGGGTCTGACTCACAAGCCTGACTTAGGATGGTGACAGAGGATAGACAATCTCTGATAGAAGAGGCTGGGGAGACGATTCACTTGGTAAAGTGCTTGCCACACAAGCATGAGGAACTGAGTTCAATCCCCAGAACTCATGTAAAAAGCTGGGTATAGTGTGGCATACGTCTGTAATCCCAGCACTGAGGAAGTGGAGACAGGCAGATCCTTGGGGCTTACTGGCCACCTAGCCTGCCCTAATCAGCAAGTTTAGGGTCCCAGTGCCAGAAAACAAGACGCACAGGTCCTGAGAAGTGACCTCTGAGGTTGGCCCCTGGCCTCTACATACTCACACAACAAACACTCATACACACCTGCATGCACACCCAAAACAAAACAAAAAGATGATATTTTGGGAAATGCAAGGTGGACATCCCTCATCTAAACTGTTCCATCATCAGGACTGGGGTATGGCTTAGTTGGTAGTGTTTGCCTAGCATGTGCAGAGTTGCATCCCCAGCACTACATAAATTGAGTGTGATTGCACATGCCTTAATTCTAGCACCCAAAGTAGAGGCGGGAGGACCAGGAATTCAAGATCAGCCTACGCTACATAGTAAGTTCAAAGTCAGTCTGTGCTACACAAGACTGTCTCTCTAAGCAAGCACTGTACCACTGTGCTTCACTTCCAGCCTTTGGCTTTTCTGAGGCAGGGTCTTTTTGAATAGCCTAGACCTGACCTCAAACTTGGATCCTCCTGCTCCTGCTTCTGCCTGCTCAGCACTGGGATTATAGATGTGCACCCTCTGCACATGGCTTTAAGCGCTTTCAGTCTCTGTGTCTGTCTGTCTCTGTCTTACTCTGTCCCTGTCTCTCCCTCCCTCTCCCCTTTCTGTGTGGGTGTGCGTGCTCATGGAGGTCAAAGGTCAATGTCAAATGTCATTGTCTACTTCATTTTTTTTCAATTTTTATATTACACTTTTATTTATTTTGTGTGTGTGCACACATGCACAGGCCATGGTTTGCATGTGGAGGTCAGACTTGTGGGAGTCAGTTCTCCTTCTACTATGTGGGTCCAAGGAATTGAACTCAGATTGTCAGGCTTGGCAGCAAACTCCTTTATCTACTGAGTCATCTCACCAGCCCTCCACCTTATTTTTTGAAAGCTAGACTGACTGGCCAACAGGCCCCTGAGATCTGCCCCTCAGCACTGGGGTTACAGATGTATGCTGCCAGGCCAGTTTCCACACTTGCAAGGCACATGCTCTACCCACTGGGCTATCTCTCCAGTCCTCAGGCATTCTTTAATGTTAATCCAACCTTCATCACAACTGTCTGCCTAGTTTGGTGTGAGAAATAGGGATTCAGCCACAGCAAGCACCTCATTAAAGCTTGTAACACTTGAACTGAGATCTGACTATATCTTGCTCATTAGTTAGCACTTTAGAGTTGAACAGAGTCTTTTAGGGGTGCTGATGAGCAACAAGTACGCTAGGGAGAGAGTGGTATGTTGTCATTGGAGTCAGGGGCTAGTTGTGCCTATCTGTGTTGCCTTTGAGATGCTCTGTTCCAGCACTGGATGCACAAGCCTATGTTCACTGAAGGCTGGAAGGCAAGGAAGTAGTCTTCAGAGTTGGCACTGGGGTGGCAGGTTAATTTGCAACGGGGACAAATGGAATCAAGGGAGTATCTTTGGGGGCTTTTGTAACTAGCAATGAGGGGAAGTTGGAGCCTTGGGAGGCATGAGAGAGGCCCCATGTGTAGTCCCCCAAGTCTCGGCACAGGACGGAAACAAGGGGCAGGTGACTAGGTCCCCAGCTTCAGAAAGGTCCATCCTGCATGTAAGGCCCAGTGGGGGAGCATAAGGAGAAGTCAAGGGGCCCATAGTGAGGAAAGACCCACGGGCAGTGACACCTACAGCTCCTATATCACAGCTAGTCAGAGCCTAGATCCCTGCCTTCCTGCCTACAGTCAGAGCCTAGATCACTACCTACCTACCTGCCTGCCTATAATCAGAGCCTCAGTCCCTACCTACCTCCCTGCCTACAGTCAGACCCTAGACCTCTACTTACCTACTACCTACAATCAGAGCCTAGATCACTCCCTAAATACCTTCCAACAGACAGATCCTAGATCCCTGCCTCCCTCCCCACTTCTCTTCCTATAGTCAGAACCTAGATCCCTCCCCACTTCCCTGCCTCTAGTCACAGCCTAGATCCGTCCTCACCTTCTTGTTTGTCATCTGAGTCTAGATGCCCTTCCACCCTTCCCAGCATCCTGGCCCAATGTGTGTGTTTCTACCAACAACTACCATAGCTAGGTAAGACTAACAGTATTCTACTCCTTGACAGTTAGGAAAGCAGCTCAGAGAAAGGTCACTGCTGGCCTTAGGCACATAGCTCAACAAATAGCCTGGTGTCCCACAGGACATCTAAGGCTGTGGACCTGAATGTCTCCATGATGTGAACCCTTCTACGTTAAGACTTTTGTTCCCTTTATCCCTGAAGCTACTAAGGCAGGTAGGATGTGGAGCCAGAAGGGAAGGTGGCTTCTCGTCATATTTCCTGCCTTCTGTGCCCTTCTGCATGCCCTTCCATGTAGAACCTCCTGGGGTATCTGAATCAGCCATTCCCAAGCACCTGCCCACACAGGCCCCCTTGGGGCACCCTTCGAGGGAGTGCTATGTACTAAAGCTTGATGGATGAGGAAGCTGGCTTCAAAGCCTGTACCCTGTAACTACGTTCTGCCCCTCCTAGACACAGGCCCCTGCCTTCTAGAGGATGAGACAGAGGCCTGTGTCAAAGGCTATGGAGACAGGGCTGAGGAGGTGATAGGTGAGGAGAGTGGAAGGCAGAGGAGGAGCTCAGCATGTCCAGAGACCCTGGAGTGGGTGCTGGATGCATCTTGGGGCCAGGATTGACAGGCTGAAGGGAGTCATCCAGCCAATGTTATTTGTTTCTTCTTCCAGTGCTGGGGATGGAACATGGGGCCTTGTGCTTGTCTGCTCTTAGGTTGAATCCCCAACCACTAATATTGGTGTAAATTGGGGGAGGGGCTGGGAGTGTAGTTCACTGTGCAAGGTCCTGGGTTCAATCCCCAGCACTGAAATAAAAAAGAGTTTTGTTTTGTCTTGAGACAGGGTCTTATTATATAGCCCTGACTGACCTTAAACTCACCAGGATCTACCTGAATCTGCCTCCTGAGTGCTGGGATTATCTACTGTCATACCATCCTGAACAGGCCTGACCTCTCTGATCTTGGAAGCTAAGTTAGGTCGGGCTGCTTAGTAGTTAGATGGGAGAGGAATGCTGGGTTCAAAGGTATGCACCATTATGCCCAACCCAAAAGAGGTAGATTTGTTTTGTTTGTTTATTTATTGTGAGAGGGGGTAGGGAGAAAGAGAGAGAGAGAGTGTGTGTGTGTGTCTGTGTGTCTGTGTGTGTCTGTGTGTATGCATAGATCAAAGGACAGCCTGTTACCACTTGAGTTCCAGGAATCAAATTCAGACTGTGGGGCTTGGTGGCAGGCACCATTACCTGCCAAGCCATCTTGTTTATTTGGTTTGTGGCAGATAATACTAGGATTTGAACCCAGGACTTCATGCATGCCCAGCAACCACTAAGCTTTGTCCCCAGCCCCCTCTCTGCATTGATGTTTGTCTAGGGGAAGCTGGTAGAGCCTGGAGAAGGTCCCCTAGCTGGGTATCTTTTAATCCCCTGGTCTAAGCTCCTAGGTACCAATACAGTATCTCTGCCCAGGGCCACAACCCAGGGCCACAAAGACAAATGCCTTCTGGAGATGTTTTCTCTGGACAGTCTAAGGGCACAGGGCCTTAGCAAGCTGGGGTTTCATTGACACCCTGGGTCCCCTTTGTACACCATCTCTCAGATGACAGACAGGTCAGTGATCCAGGCTTCCCTTAGGCCCTCCCATGCTATTGTAGCCTGGAGGCAGGGTAGGGTGACCCAGATCAAGAAAGGGTGAGTGGGCAGGTTGGGGGGGAGGCAGCCTCTCCAGGGAACCTTCACCTCCAGGAGGCTAAGCTAACCATGGGAAATTGGCCTCTCCTCCCTTGGGGGCTGCACCAGAAGAGACAGCTGCTTTTGGACTTGTCCTCATCTCCAGAGTGCCTTTGTCCAGGATGAGACCAAGGAACACACAGGGTACTACTGTTCTCTAGATGTGGAGGGCTAAGGGCGAAGTAGTACTGTTAGAGCTTCGATTCCTCCATCCCCACTTCCATGATTGCTCTTAAGGCCTACAACCCTTCTATGTCTATAATCAGAGCCTAGATCTTTCAGTCCATACTTCCCTGCCTAGAGTCAGAGCTTAGATCTCTCCCTGTCCATGTTCCTGCCTGAAGTCAGAGCCTAGATTCCTCCCTCCCCTCCTCTCTGCCTGTAGTCAGCGCCTAGATCCCTCCCTCTTCACCTCTGCTTGTGGTGAGAGCCTAGATCCTCCCTCTTTACCTATACCAAAGGCCAAGCAAAAGGTGTTTCCTGTCACAGACTCAGACCAAGGCCTTCCTCACCCACACTGTTGCCACCTCCTCCCCTGTGGTTGTGGCCACGCCGGCCCCACCCCCTGCAGCCTCCAATCCTGAGCCCCAGGAGTAGGATGGGGAAGCTCAGGCTAGGAAACCCCTGGGCTCCAGCAGGCCTTGGGAGCCTCCAGCTGTAGCTTCGGAGGATGCTGCCAGCCTCAGCCCTGAGAAGAATCCACCGCCTCCGAGGGGCTAAGTAAGTGGAAAGCCCCCTCCTCAACCTGTCCCAAACCCCTGGCTTGAAGGCTGAGGCCAGAGGCAGAGAGGACCTTAGGACAGACATACATGGGGCTGGCTACTGGGCAGAACTGAAACTCCCTAGTCTGGTGTGTTGGCTAGCCGCTCCCTTACCTCTGGCCCTTCTGGTACCTTTTCCCCCTGAGGCTGGCCCTCAGCTGCTCACTCCCCCACCCCTTGGTGTCACTGTGAGTGAGTGAGACAGTCCAACCTTTCATGCAGCAGAGTCAGCCCTACACCCTCGCCAGGGCCCTCTTCTCTCCTGCCCTCAGCCTGGTTCTACTAGGGAGGGACAGGCAACAACCTCAGGAGTTCCACCAGCCAGGCCCTGAGCCAGCTCTAGGCCCCATCCAATACCTAGTATGACTCTCTTGACATGACAAGAGTTGCACGTAGCCCAGGCTGGCCTCAAACTAGCCATGTAGCCCAGGCTGACCTTGAACTTTTAATCCTCTTGTCTGTACCTCCCATGTGCTGTTAGTACATCTGGTTTATGCAGGGCTAGAGATAGAACCCAGGGCTTCCTCCGTGCCAGGCAAGTACTCTGCCCACTGAGCCACATCCCCAGCCCATCCCTTGTGGGGATCCACCCTGTTTCCTCTTCTTATCCCCTCTGGCTCCTAACTGAATGTGGTCTGAGGGTAAGGGGCTAGACAAAGTCAGAGGCTCCTTTGTGCCTTCCGCCAGCGAAGGTTTTTTGGGGAGTAGCCACTACACTACTTCATGATCCCAGATCCTGAGGCCATAAGGAGACTTAGCCCATCTAGAATGAAGACAAACCAGGCGTGATGGTGTGATATCATCCCAGTACTGAGGAAGTGGAAGTAGGATGATCAGGAGTTCAAGGTCAGACTGAGGATGTAGCTCAGCTGATAAAAGTGCTTGCCTAGCATGCACCAAGCCCTGGGTTCCATCTCATAAACTGAACATGGAGGCACACACCTATAATCCCAGCATTCAGGAGGTGGAGGCAGGAGGATCAGGAGTTCAAAGTCATCCTCTACTACATAGTGAGTTTGAGGCCAGACTGGGCTGCATAAGACCCAGTCTCAATAGTAAGAGGGTAGAGAAGGAAAGGAAGAAGGGAGAAAGAAAAAGAGGGAGAGAGATACCAAGAGTAGCTCTAAGGGTGCTGGGTGGGATAGGCCCCCTCCTGAGCAGGGCCTGGCTAAACTCTGTGGATTGGCTAAGGCTTGTGATGACAATGATGATGATGATGGTGATGCGTGGGAGCAATGTGGGCTGGGAGAGGCTTCAAGGAAGTAGTGACCAAGCTCCTGGGCAAGGCATGGTCAGGTCTCTACTGGCTACCACCAGGAAGGAGGAGCCCTGTCTGTGATGAATGAGTGGAATAGCGGGAGTTCCTCCCCCCACCACCCCCCAAATGGGAGAAGAGCTTTTTGCTTTTTCTCCTAGAGTGGTATGCAGCTGCTTGAAACCCCCATCCGTGGGGCAAGCAGGCAGGCTTTTTTTGTGTGTGACACTGAGGGCAGTAGGCAAATCAGTCAATAGTGCAGGACTGGGGGGACCTTCCTGAGTGGGCAGGAACTACATACCTCTTTGCACTGCTGTGTCATCTTCCCTTAGGTTTAAAGCCCTGGGGAGGTCTCGAAACTCCTCCCACTATCCCAACCGTCCAACAGTGCAAAGCCCCTCCCCTGGGCTGTTGCTGGGTAGTTAGGGCTGTGAGCATGATGTCATGGCTCTTGCCCTGCGTCTGTCTTGTGCTCCTCTTCCCCCGGCCCTCCTCCACCCTCTGACTCCTTTGGGACACCATATCAGGCCCTCTTCCTGGGTACACCCCTACCTTGTGCTTCTGAACCCTGACATTTTGTGTTCCTCAGCCTCAGCTCCTCCCTGCAGGCCAGGCACCCAGACAATGGGAAACAACTAGATCCTCTTAAAGGGACAGTATCCCATCAGCTGCCTTACAGCTCCCCTCCTGCCCTGTTCTTGTCCTCAGTCCTTTAGTTATGTCCGTTAATGAGCAGGCCACCAGTGTGGGGGAGGGGAACCAAGAGTCTGGCCCAGTCCCTGGTTTTCCCCACCTCTTAGATTGGTACCCATCACAGCCTCCTTCCTTCTGGTCCCCTGTGACCTGCAAATGGAGCCAGTTGCATCTGCAGCCTGCTTTATGCACAGATGTGCATTCTGACCCAGGTATAGCTCTCTAGAATCCTGCAGGCTGACAAAAGGGTGCCTACCCCACCAGGATGCCTGGGCCAAAGAAACTAGACATGTAGGTTAGAGGCAAGGAAACACCCTTTCTCTCCATCTGCCCTTCAGTTCCTGCCCCAGCCTTTCTGGTTGTTTCTTAAACTGTGCTGGTTTTGATGATCCTGGGCTGGTTTCCTGAGGGAAGGTGGGGTGTCAATTTAGTGCTGGTCAATGGAGGAGCTAAGCTGCTCCCCTGGGCCTTTTGTTTAATTGGCTGAGTCAGGGTCTCCCTGTAGATGAGTCTGGTCTTGATGTCACATAAGTCTGCCTGCCTCTGGAGTACTGGAATTAAAAGATGCAGACCTGGGGGAGATTTTTTTTTTCTTTAATGTGTATGTGGGTGTTTTGCCTGCATGTGTGTAAGTGCAAGGCCCACAGAAGTCAGAAGGATCCCCTGGAACTAGAATTATGGATGGTTGTAGCCACCAGGTGGATGCTGAGAACTGAACCCAGGTCCTCTGCAAGAGCAGCCAGTGCTCCCAACTGCTGAGCCATCTCTCCAGTCCCCCGCCCCAAGGCCTTCTTGTAAAATCAAGAGGGCTGCCCAGCTCTGGGAAGCTATAGCATCCTATGTTGTCACTGATGGGATCTTGGCTCTGCATGCTAGGCTATGGTGAGCCCAACCTCTCTATCTTGTATGTAAGTGAAACAACAGCTTTGCAGGGACTGAGGTACCCATAAGTGACACCTCTGTCAGGATGGAGACTTTGTAATTCATCTTCCCTGGTAACCCAGAAAGCAGGAATAGGCTGATGTTCAGGTGTTCCAGCTATAAGGGGTTATAGCCACTTGAGATACTAGAGGGAGGTGGAGGCAAACAGTGTGGTCCATTAGAGGGATGCTGTAGTTCCTCCATGCTCTCTTCTCCACTTCTGCTATCCATGTGGCTGGTGACCAAGAACAAATCACCTTCCTTATGTCCCATCTTCCGTACATGACTGGGGACAGAGGCCTGGATGAAAAGCAAGCCTCAACCCTCAGTTGACCCCCTGTAGGCAGAACTGAAACATAGTTGTGCAAGCCCCAAACTGCAGAAGCTATAAAAGATGAGCCAGCTAAAGTGGGTAAAGAGGCTTGCTGCACAAGCCTGGTGACCTGAGTTCAATCCCCAGAACCTGTGTAAAGATGGAACGAGAGAACCGACTCCATGAAATTGTCCTCTGGCCTCTACACGTGCATGGTGGCACACATCTACTTATATACACACAGATACACAGAGTAATAGTAATATTTGGTGATAGCCAGGCATGGGTGTATATACCTTTAATCACAGCACTAGGGAGTAGAGGCAGACAGGTCTACTTAGTTCAAGGTAGCTGGGGCTTCAGGGAGACCCTTTCTCAATTGTAATAATAATAATAATAATAATAATAATAATAATAATAATAATAATAATAAGCCGGGCGTGGTGGCACACACCTGTAGTCCCAGCACTCGGGAGGCAGGCAGATCTCTTTGAATTTAAGACCAGCCAGGTCTACACAGTGAGTTCCAGAACAGCTGGGGCTACGGGGAGACCCTGTCTCAAAAAGACCAAAAAAAAAAAAAAAAAGTAATAGTAATAATGATGATAATTACAGTTGGGGGGGTGTCCGAGTCTCACAATGTAATACTGGCATGGAAAGGGCTGTGTACACCAAGCTGGCCTCAGACCCAAAAATCTGCCTGGCTCTTCCTCCTGAGTTGTTGACTGACAAGCACTACCATGCCCAGCCATGTAAGATTAACAAAACAGCATTGCCACACACACACACACACACACACACACACACACATATATATGTATATGTGTATATATTTTAACTGGGGTTGAGATAGGATCTCCCTGTAGCCCCAGCTGGCCTGGAACTCCCTTTGTAAAGTAGGCTAGCCTCAACCTTATAGATTCCCACTTGCCTCTGCCTCCCAAGTGCTGGGATTAAAGGCCTGTACCACCATGCTCTGCCTTCTTTTACTTTTGAGGCAGGACTTCATGTCCCAGGTAGACCTAGAACTCACTATGTAGTATGTAACCAAGGATGACCTTGAACTCCTAACCGTCTTGCCTCCACCTCCTGAGTACTAGGATAACAGGCATGTGCCCCCAGCCCAGCACTGTTCTGTTTGCTGTTTCCAAGAAGGTCTCATTATGTAGGCCATATTGGCTTCAACTGAAGATCCTCTTGCTTCAGCCTCTTAACTACTGAGATTATAGGTAAACACCACAAAGCCCAGCTATCTTTTCATTATTTTTGTTTGTTTGTTTGTCTGAGACAAGACTTTGTTCATGCTAGGCAAGCTCTCTACCAAGACAGCTACATCTCAAGTCCCGATTTTTATTTTTTGGCAAATACCAAGGATAAATACCTGTAAAAGAAGGGGCTGGAGAAATGGCTTGTGGGGGGTGGTAAGACATTGGCTGCTCTTGCAGAGGACTCAAGTTCAGCTCCCAGCATGTGAATCACAACCACTTGTAACTCCAGCCCCAGGGGATCCACCACCATCTTCTGGTCTCCATGGGCATTGCAGTGATATGCACATATTCACACACAGTAGAACACATAAAAATAATAAAATAAATTTTAGAAAAAATGTGTATGGGGACTAGAGAGATGGCTTAGTGGTTAAGAGTACTGGCTGCTGTTACAGAAGACTCAAGATCAGTTCCTAGCACCCACAGGTGGCTAACAACTGTCCCTAACTCTAGCTAGTTCCAGGGATTCCAACACCCTTGTCTGACATCCATGGGCATTGCACAATACTGTTGCACTTACCTACATGCAGGGAAAACACTCATACACATAAAATAAAACATAATAAAATATTTTAATTTTTTAAAAAGTAGATGGAGAGGGTGGTCATGGCCACCCTCAGCCTGACCCCTCTTCCCCCAGGTGTTGTGAATGCAGCACCTCCCTTTCGCACCAGTACTATGAGAAGGATGGACAGCTCTTCTGTAAGAAGGACTACTGGGCCCGCTATGGCGAGTCTTGCCATGGGTGCTCCGAGCACATCACCAAAGGACTGGTCATGGTAAGCACTTTTCCACAAGCTCAAGTGCATTTGCCCTTGTGTCCCTGCTCCAGGTCTTCCCCCATTATCTCTTTGTTCTACCTTGTACCACCTCTCAGTCCCATCCCCATTCCACTCTGCCCTGCATTGTCTGTTCCTGTCCCTTGGCCCCCTAACTGTGCAGTGAGATTGTTCTTGGCTGTACCTCTGGACTACAGACACCACTAAGCTGTGTTGTATCCCTCCCATAGGTGGCTGGGGAGCTGAAGTACCACCCTGAGTGCTTCATCTGCCTCACCTGCGGGACCTTCATTGGGGATGGGGACACCTACACGCTGGTGGAGCACTCTAAGCTGTACTGGTGAGTAATGTGGGTCCCCTTCTGAGCAGGGCCTCAAGGGCACAGGCTGCCCCATACCAGGCTTGAATTTCCATGTGGTGAAATAGGAGAAGGCAATGCCATTCCTCCCTGCCTCCTTTCCTTCCACCTCATAGGAATAAAAGAAACCACAAAGCCTGTCATCCCAGCTTCTCAGGAAGCTAAAGGAGGAGGTTTGCAAATTCCAAGCCAAATTTAGTGAGACCTGCTTCCAAAATAAGAAGGAGAAAAAGAAAGCTGGGGGTATGACTCAGTGGTAGAGCACCTGCCTAGAATCCCCTAGTAAGGGCCTGGGGGTATGGCTCAGTGGTAGAGCATCTGCCTAGAATCCCCTAGTAAGGGCCTGGGGGTGTGGCTCAGTGGTAGAGCACCTGCCTAGAATCCCCTAGTAAGGGCCTGGGGGTGTGGCTCAGTGGTAGAGCACCTGCCTAGAATTCCCTAGTAAGGGCCTGGGGATATGGCTCAGTGGTAGAGCACCTGCCTAGACTCCCCCAGTGAGGGACTAGAGGCATGGCCCAGCAGTAGAGGGCTTCTCTATCATTTGTGAGGTCGTAGGTTCAGTTCCCAGTATCATAAAGAAAAAGCATGACAGGGACCTAGACTTCCCAGACACTAACTAGCTCTCTTCCATATGCCACTGCAGTGCAGTTCTGGCACCAGCCACCAGAGCTGACACAGAGCTACTAGCTATATGCACCATCACCCTGAAGCATGTTCCTACTCCAGACACCAGCTGTACACTCAGGCATCCCCAGGGACCTCATACACTTCAGACCAACTGGCTTCCAACCCAAGGACCCCCTGTGACCCTGTCAAGTTTGATCATTTGCTACATGACTCACAGAACACCAAAAAGTGCTATGCTTCACATACCAGTTTGATTACAAAGGACACAGTTCAGAAGCCACCCTCTCCTCTGCCCGTCTTGTGTTTGCTAGCAGGATGCCACACTGAGGTCCAGCATCCACTGAGGTTTCTTATAAAATCATCCGGCCACACAATTTAGCTGCCTCTAGCCAGCTTCTGGGAAGCCAGGCTGACTGCAAGCCCCAGGCCTTCGTCATGGTCATTCTTCATGGGGACCAGCCCTGGGTTGACTGATCTCATTTGCATAGACCCAAGCATCTTCCAGAGAGCTCATAAATAACAAAGATCCCCCTGTTCTAAGGACTTAGAGTCTTTCTCCCTCAGAGCCAGGGACAGAGACCAGACCAATCCTGTCTTATACAAAGCCTGACAGAGCTGGATTAGAGAACAGCAGGGCCTGATCCCAAATGGGCTTTTAATGACTTCCTCCCAAACTAGATGTAGTCCCAAGGGCCTTGCCTCATCTCAGCCATCTGACAGCATCACAGGAACTAAACAAAGCCAGAATGGAGCTTTGTGAGATGGCGGTTAAGGGGCTTGCTGCCAAGTCTGGCAACCTAAGTTCAATCCCCAGGACTCGTACGGTGGAAGGAGAGAACTGACTCCTGCAAGTTGTCCTCTGACCTCCACGTATGCCCCACACACACTTTGACAAAAATAAATAAATGTGTTGGGCATGGTAGTGTATTCCTTTAATTCTAGCACTTGGGAGGCAGAGTCAGGGAGATCTCTGTGAGATTGAAGCCAGCCTTATTTACAAAGCAAGTTCCAGATCAGCTGAGGTACAGGGAGACCCTGGCTCAAAAAAAAAAAATTAATAATAATACTAATAAATGTAATTTTTTTAAGTTAAAGGGCCGAAGAGGTGGCTCAGTGATTAAGAGTACTGGCTGCTCTTGTGGAGGACCCAGGTTTAGTTCCCAGCATCCACATGGTGGCTAAAAACTATCCAAAACTCCAGTTCCAGAGGATCTGACACCCTCTTCTGGCTTCCACAGGCATTGCATAACATGGGTGCATTTCCATATATGCAGTCAAAACATACATACACATAAAATTTAAATAAATAAATAAATTTTTTTTCAAGTTAAAGGGCCAGTGAGATGGCTCAGCAGGTAAAAGCACTTTTCTCCTAAGCCTGACTCCCTGAGTTCAACCCCAGGACCCACATCATGGAAGGAGAGAACCACCTGTTACAAGTTGTCCACTGACCTCCACCTGCATTGTGGCAGGTGCTCGTGCTTCCTCAAATACACACAAATAAATGTAATTTTTAAAAAATATTTTATTTATTATTTTTATTTTATGTGTATGTGTATATTGCCTGCATGTAGGTAAGTGCACCGTGTCCTGCAATGCTGAGGAGGACAGAAGAGACTGTTGGATCCCCTGGAACTAGAGTTACGGACAGTTGTTAGCTGCCATGTGGGTGCTGGGATTCGAACCCAGGTCTTCTGCAAGAACAGTCAGTATTCTTAATCACTGAGCTATCTCTCCAGCCCCAAATATAATTTTTAAAAAGATTTTTTTAAGCTAGAATGAATGAGACTCAGAACAGGGTGCTGAAACAACTGGGCATACTCAGTCTGGCCCCAAGTCCCTCCATTTTGCTGGGGTGGGTAGAGATATAGGAAAAGGGAGGAACAGAGAGCCTGGGTGGGGTGGGGCTGCAGGGAAGTGATTCTGACCTCCTCCTGACACTCTTTTCTTTCCCTGTCTTTGGGTCCCCACTGCTGGTGGCCTTCCCAGCGGGCACTGCTACTTCCAGACCGTGGTGACCCCAGTCATCGAACAGATCCTGCCTGACTCCCCCAGCTCCCACCTGCCCCACACGGTCACCCTGGTGTCCATCCCAGCCTCCACTCATGGCAAACGAGGCTTGTCTGTCTCCATCGACCCACCTCATGGCCCACCGGGCTGCGGCACTGAACACTCCCACACTGTCCGAGTCCAGGGGTGAGTGACTGGCACACAACTGGAAGCCGAAGCTTGGTAGATGGCTGTGGCAGGAGGCAAACTTGAGGACTGCAACTTTGAGACTGTGTTGACATTTCAGTGGGCCTGTCCTAGCAGCCTGCTTATATTAGTTAGTTTTCTATCACTGTGACAAAATACCTGGCATAAACTTAATCAGGGAGAGATTTATCTTGCAATTTCAGGGGATCTGGTACCATAGTAATTGAGTCCTATTCATGACAGCAGGAACCTGTGGAGGAAGGGACTCTTTACCTCCTGAGAGATAGGATATATATAGAGAGAGAAAGAGACCAGGGACCAGGGATACCCTTCAAAGGCACACCCCCACTGGGGTGATGGCTTAGTCAATAAAGCGCTTATGAGCATGAAGACCTAAGTTCACTCTCTTAGAACACACTTAAAAAGCCAGGACTGGTGAGATGACTCATCGGGTAAAGTTGCTTGCCATTGAGCCTGACAACTGGTGTTCCGTTACTGGGTCCCACATGGTGGAAAGAAAGAACTAACTCCTGCAAGTACACATACACACACCACAAAATAAGCTAAACCAGGTGGTCTATACTTGTAATTCCAGAGCTGGGGTGGCAGATAGAGATGGGTTCCTGAGACTTACTGGCCAGCCAGCCTAATCTGTGAGCTCCAGGCCAAAGACAGACCATGCATCAAAAAGCAAAGTGGGGTTCTGGAGAGATGGCTCAGAGATTAAGAGCACTGGCAGCTCTTGCAGAGGACCCAGAAGAAGACCCAGGTTCGATTCCCAGCACCCACATAGCAGCTAACTCCAGTTCCAAGGGATTCCAGTGCCCTCTTCTGACCTCCACAGGCATTGCATGGTATGGGCACGATTACATACATGCAGGCAATGCACTTGTACACATAAAATAATAAATATTTTTTAAAACTGGAAGCCAGGTGTGCTAGTGCATGCCTTAGATTCCAACACTCAAGAGGCAGAGGCAGAAGTGGGTATAGTATCACACGCCTTTAATCCCAGTATTAGGGAAGCAGAGGCAGATGGATCTCTGTGAGATTAAGACCAGCCTGGTCTACATAGTGAGTTCCAGGCCAACTGGGGTTACAGGGAGACCCTGACTCACACACACACACAGACACAATGAAAAAGGTGGACAGCAACTGAGAAACTCAGAGTCATCCTTTGGCATCCACATGTACACACACACACACACACACACACACACACACACACACATACACACATGTACACACACGTCCAGACACGAAGCACTTGCCCAGTTGACCCACTTTGTCTCACTAAGCCTCACCTGGTGAAGTTTCCACCACCTCCTGAGATAGTGCCACCAAGTAGGGACCAAGCATTCAACACATGAGGGAACACCTCCTAGCCAAACCTTAACAGTGGCCCAACAGATGCTGATGTAGCTCTCTGAAAATAACTGCAGATGCTACTGAAAATATAAAAGTATTTCAGTAATGAGGTCAAGAGGGAGCTGGAGCTGCCACCAGAACATTCTGCCTCTGCAAGAACTTATACTTCACTTTGTAAGTCTTTGCAGGCCCAGACCCAAGAAAGCTGATCTGATAAGAGAGTGGCCTTTAGCATCCTTCTTCAAAAACAATCTCTGTGACTGGGTCAGTTTTCTGGAAGCCTGAGAACCCAGTCCCATCCACAGGGACCCACATGGTAGAAGGAAAGAACCAACTCTTGCAAGTTATCCTCTGAACACACACACACGCTTGCACCTTTAATCCCAGCACTCAGAGGCAGAGGCAGGCAGATCTCTGAATTCAAGTTCCACCACCTCCTGAGATAGTGCCACCAAGTAGGGACCAAGCATTCAACACATGAGGGAACACCTCCTAGCCAAACCTTAACAGTGGCCCAACAGATGCTGATGTAGCTCTCTGAAAATAACTGCAGATGCTACTGAAAATATAAAAGTATTTCAGTAATGAGGTCAAGAGGGAGCTGGAGCTGCCACCAGAACATTCTGCCTCTGCAAGAACTTATACTTCACTTTGTAAGTCTTTGCAGGCCCAGACCCAAGAAAGCTGATCTGATAAGAGAGTGGCCTTTAGCATCCTTCTTCAAAAACAATCTCTGTGACTGGGTCAGTTTTCTGGAAGCCTGAGAACCCAGTCCCATCCACAGGGACCCACATGGTAGAAGGAAAGAACCAACTCTTGCAAGTTATCCTCTGAACACACACACACGCTTGCACCTTTAATCCCAGCACTCAGAGGCAGAGGCAGGCAGATCTCTGAATTCAAGGCCAGCCTGGTCTGCATAGTGAGCTCCAGGATAGCTGGGGCTACAGGGAGATCCTGTCTCAAGAAGACAAAAAAGAAAAAGAATAGCAAGGTTGCTGGGGGAGGGAAAGACATTTTTTCCAGTAGGGTAGCCATGCTTCTATAAGCAACAGTAATGAAAGTCATGGGGTCTCCGCCCACAAACAAAAGACACAAAAGTGGCAGGGAGACTAGCTGGGAAGAGAAAGGGGATCAACAAAGTGGGAGGGAATAAGAGGATAATGGGGTGACTATGATCAAAATACATCATTATATACATGTATGGAAATGTCATAATAAAGCCCAGTAATATGCACAACTGACATGCTATGAAAAATAACAAAAGGGCTGGAGAGATGTCTCAGTGGTTAAGAGCACTGACTGCTCTTCCAGAAGACCAGGTTTAGTTCCCAGCACCCACATGGCAGCTAACAACCATCCATAACTCTAATTCCAGGAGACCTGACACATTGTATACACATGGTATACTTACATGCATGCAGGTAAAACACTCATACACATAAAATTAAATAAAATTTTTTTTTGTCTTTTTGAGACAGGGTCTCCATGTAGCCTTAATGGCCTGGAACTCACTATATAGGCTAAGCTGGCCTTGAACTCACAAAGATCTGCCTGCCTCTGCCTCCCAAGTACTGTGCCACCGCACCCAGACCCCACAAATCTTTTTAATAAAAAAGTAAGCAGAAGACCTCAGCATACTACAGATTTCCACCCAAGGGTTACCATACCCCGCCCCATATCTGTTGGGACTTGGGTTGGGGGAGCAGACAGGGAACCAGTCTGACCACTGTTCTACCCCCAGAGTGGACCCAGGCTGCATGAGCCCGGATGTGAAGAATTCCATCCATGTGGGAGACCGCATCTTGGAAATCAATGGTACGCCCATCCGGAATGTGCCGCTGGATGAGGTAGGACCTTGGGCATCTGAGGCTGGGGCAGGCTGGGAGGTGATAGAGGTAGAGCCCTTACTTGGGAGACCCACCTGGCCACCTGCCTGTCCCCAGATAGACCTGCTGATCCAGGAGACCAGCCGGCTGCTTCAGCTGACCCTCGAGCACGACCCCCATGACTCTCTGGGCCATGGGCCACCATCGGATCCCAGCCCACTGGGCTCCCCCCTGCACACTCCCAGTGGACAGGCCAGCAGCTCTGCCCGACAGAAACCTGTCTTGTAAGTCAGCTGCTCCTTGACTTCTGCAGTTGTTGTCCTGGTGCTGGGGTTTTGTTTCTGCTGCCTCACCATCCTGGGCTGCAGGGGCTCCACAGAATGGGAGGATAAAGAGGAGGAGGACAATGACAGGGAACAGCACCCCCAGCTGGAAGTTACAGAGACCTATAAGGCAGACCAGCATATATTTCTAAATGTCTTTCTTTACATTTTTTTTGGTCTGGTTTTTTTTGTTTGTTTTTTGTTTTTGTTTTTGTTTTGAGACAGGGTCCCCCTGTAGCCCCAGCTGGCCTGAAACTCACTATGTAGACTGGGCTGGCCTCAAACAGAGATCTACCTGCTTCTGCCTCCCAAGTGCTGGGATTAAAGGCATGCACTACCATGCCCAGCAACTTTACATTATTTTTTTTAATTTATTTTTATTTTATGTATATGACTGTTTTGCCTGCATTTGTGAAAGTGAACCTGTGTGTGCAATGCCCATGGAGGCCAGCAGAGGGTGTCAGATCTCTGGAGTCACAGATGGTCATGAACTGTCATGTGGGTGCTGGGAACCAAACCCAGGTCCTCTGCAAGAGCAGCTGAGCCATCTCTCCAGCCCCTTATCTGTTTATTTTATGTAGACAGGGAGAGCATGTCATGGTGCACATGTAAAGGTCAAAGGACTACATTCAGGAGTCAGTTCTCTCACTCCATCATGTGTTTCCCAGGGATCAAACTCAGGTCCTCAGACTTGATGGCAAGTACCTCTACCCACTAAGCCATCTTCCAGACATTCTCTCTAATTTTTAAAATTTATTTAAAAGACAAAACAAGTTGTTCTGTGCACATTTTTTTCTATAGGCAAAGTAACAGAACAAGGAGGTGTGAAGAGCAAACTTTGGTAAAACATTTTCAGGCTGGGGCTGTAGTTCAGTCTGTTGAGTGTTTGCCAAAGGTGCACAAAGACCTGGGTTTCATCCCCAGGAGCACATAAACCAAGTATGGGGGCAAACACCTGTAACCCCAGCACTTAGGTAGAGGCAAGAGGATCAGAAGTTCAACGTTATCCTCGGCTAGGTAGTGAGTTGGAGGCCAGCCTAGACCACATGAGACATTATATTTCTAAGAAAAAAACCAATTGTGTAGTACACCTTAATCCCAGAATTGCTGTGCATTCCAAACCAGCTTAGTCTACGTAGTGAATGCCAAGCCAGCCAGCGAGGGCTGCAACTGAAACACTGTCTCAAAAAAAGGAAAAAAATGTAGCTGGAGAGATGGCTCAGCAGTTAAGAGCACTGACTGTTCTTGTGGAGCACCTGGTGTGTTTTATTCCCAACACCCACATCAGGAAGTTCCAGGGGGATCTGTTGCCCTCCTGTGGCCTCTGTGGGCATTACACACATGTAGTGCACTTACATACATAAAATATTTTTTTAATTTTAACAATAACTTTTAAAATATTTTTCAAGAAGATGGAGGGGATGAAAAGGTGGCTCAGCAATTAAGAGCACTAGCTGCTCTTTCCAGAGGACCCAGGTTCAGTTCCCAGTACCCACATGGTTGTTAACTGCCTGTAACTATAACTCCAGTTCCAGGTGTTTGAAGCCCTCTTTGGCTTCACGGGCATTACATGGCACTGGTACATTTATATACATACAGGCAGCATACATACACATAAAATAAAAATAACAAATAAAAAATGTTTAAGAAAAGAGAAATGGAGCATGATTGAGGAAGACATCCAGGGTCCATCTCTAGCCTCAGTATGCTCATGCACATGTATGCACACACCCACACAAGCACATACATATACCATACACATACACAAAAAGACCATGAAAAACTGTCAGACATTACAGACCAGTCTAGTTTTCTCTTTTTTGTTTTGTTTGTTTTGTTTTGTTTTGTTTTGTTTCACTGCATAGACCAGGCTGGCTTTGAACTTGTGACCTTCCTGCCCTGGTCTCTTAAGTGCTGGGATTACAAATATGTTCCACCAGACACCAGTTTTCTTCATTTTTATTAATGCCTGATATAACAAGGCCAGGGGACTTTGGGGAGCGAGGACACAGACCAACATCTTGACTTCATGGGAGCCTCCAGTGATCAACTCAGGGTGATGGGAGCAAGGGGGTGAGGGTTGGCCCTGAGGCAGAAGCTAATTCTGGGGCGTCAGATAAGGCAGGAGGCTTTGGACTTTTTTCCCATGCCTGGTGGGCCCCCCTCAAAGGGGGTATCACAGGACATTGATGTATTTCCCAAAGATTACTCTGGTCTGGGGTATGGGAGGTATTGGAAGTTAGAATGTTCTAGAGTAGAACTGGCTGGTGAGCTACTGCAGTGGGTGAACACAGCAGGTGCCAGGAGTCCTTTGCCAAGTTGGAGGAGGAGCCAAAAGAAAAGCACACCCAGAGACAGCCTAGTGCTTACCCCACTTATCGTGGGACCTTGCCTGGACTTTTGAGAAACACCTTCTGACACCTTAGAGTAATAGCCTCATTCTAAAAGATTTCGCTGTCAAAGACACGAACTCCCGACTCTGCACTCCTACCAAGCTTGGGCCATACAGTATCTCAGGCAGGGCATCTGAGCCTGAGCACCAGGCAGAAGAGGCCACAGGTACCTTCAGACAGAGGGCAGCTGTGTCTCTGCCCCTAGACTGGGCTATGCCACCTGCTCCCATCAGAGGCAGGGAGCATTGACTAGTTAATAGGATGCTTTTCTCGAGGAGTCAGGGACGGGGGCTCAGCCATGTGGCACCTCCTGTGGCACTGGGCCCCGTGTATCTTTCTCAGGAGGAGTTGTAGTATCGACACTTCCCCGGGCGCAGGCTCACTGGCCTCGCCAGCCTCCCAGCGCAAGGACCTGGGTCGCTCCGAATCCCTCCGAGTGGTCTGCCGGCCACACCGCATCTTCCGCCCATCCGACCTCATCCATGGAGAGGTGTTGGGCAAAGGCTGCTTTGGTCAGGCCATCAAGGTATGAGGATGGGGCAAGATGGGGGGCCTTGAGTGAGATCCCTCTGACCTCTTCTTCCCTCTGACAACCCTGTGAAGTCCTGATCTTCCTCCTCACACCTCCCAAATACTGGGATGACAGTTGTACACTAGCATATCTGGCTTTAATTTCCTTATCAACACAGGATCTCTAAGTTGCCCAAGCTAACCTCAACTCATATAGCCCAGGCTGCCCTGGAACATGAGATCCTCCTTTCTCAGCCTCCCAAGGGGCTCTGTAATTACAGGCATGTGTTACCATGTCCTTCTTGGCCTTGAGTCCTTGTACATCCATGCCCCCCATATAGGTGACGCACCGGGAGACAGGAGAGGTGATGGTGATGAAGGAACTGATCCGGTTTGATGAGGAGACCCAGAGGACGTTTCTCAAGGAGGTCAGTGGAAAAGAACTGCCATATGGTCCCCACCCATCTCCCCAGTGAGAAAGGGTGACAGAAGGTTCCAGAAGGATGAAGCAGCTTGTTGAAAGAAAAAGTTTGTGCCTGGAGGGTGGAAGGGGGGGTCATGCCTTGCTGGGAGCAGAGCACCTTGACCAAAGATAGTAGCCCTGAGCATCCAAAGTGGCTTCACTGGTGGAGTGCTTGCCTAGCATGCTCAAGGGTCCTGGGTTCCATCTCCAGCACTGCATAAACCGGGCATGGTGGTGCTCACCTATAAATCCCAGTACTCAGAAGGTAGAGGCAGGAGCTCCCGGTCATGAGTTCAAGGTCATCCTAGCTACACAGTGAGTTCAAGGTCAGCCTGGGATATAGGAGACACTCTTTCCAAAAAAAGAAAACACAGCAGTAATGGACTGGTGATGCAGCTCACTTGGGAACTCTTGATGGGCATGCACAGAGTCTTGGGTTCCATTTTCAAAACTGGGGATGGTGGTACACACCTATAGTTCCAGCATTTGGGAGATGGTGGTAATGAGAATCAAGAGTTCAAGGACCGGGCTGGAGAGATGGCTCAGCAGTTAAGAGCACTGACTGCTATTGCAGAGGACCTAGGTTCAATTTCCAGCATCCACATGACAGCTAACAACCACCCATCCCATAACTCCAGTTCTAGGGGAATCTGACGCCCTCCTCTGACCTCCTCAGGCATTGTATGACATGAGTACACTCAGATATACACAGGCAATATCCTCATATACATAAAATAAAAATAAAAATTTGGTCTTTTTAAGAGAGGGTCTCCTTGCAGCCCCAGCTGTCCTGGAACTCACTATGTAGACCAGACTGGCCTTGAACTCACAGAGATCCACCTGCCTCTGCCTCCCGAGTGCTGGGATTAAAGGTGTGCGCCACCACGCCCGGCTGATAATAATAATTTTTAAAGGTTTAAAGACCTCCCTGCTGAAATAATGTGTTCAAGGCCAGCCTGAGCTACATCAGACAATGTCTCAAAAAAAGACACAATAGCCATAGTGGTTGAAAAGGGCTGAAGTGCCCTGGTGTTTAGATGTCATGGGGAGGGGGAAGAGGGTCTAGACCAGCCTGTGTGTACCCCTCCAGGTGAAGGTCATGCGCTGCCTAGAGCACCCCAACGTGCTCAAGTTCATCGGAGTGCTCTACAAGGACAAGCGACTGAACTTCATCACAGAGTACATCAAGGGTGGCACCCTGCGGGGCATCATCAAGAGCATGGTGAGTGGGGCTTGGGGGCATGGCTCAGTGGTAGAGCACCTACCTAGAATCCCCCAGTGAGGCTCAGCAGGTAGAAGACTCACCTAGCATTCACAAGACTCACAGTTCCATCCCCAGCATATACCAACACCCAAGAGGTGAAGACAGGAGGGTCAGAAGTTCAAGGCCAGCCTAGGCTACAGAGTGAGACCTTGTCTCAAAAACAAAACTGCAGAAAAATTTGTACCTCCCCCTTAATTTTTGAAATCCATTCTGTTGAGAAAAGGTGCTTTTAGGTCCAGAACAAATGACCCACACCTGTAATCCTCACCCAGAGTGAGGCAGAAGGATCAAAAGTTCATGCAGCCTGGGCTATGTAGCAACATCCTGTCTCAATAAATCAGGCAAGGGGCTGTGAGGTGCCTCAGTGGGTAAAGGCACTTGCTGCCAAGCTTGACTACCTCAGTACAATTCCCCAGGACCCACATGGTAGAAGAGAAAGTCAACTCTCACAGGTTGTCCTCTGACCTCCACATGGGCATTGTGGCGCATGCATGCATGTATGCACATGTGCACACACACTCTAAATAGATAATAAATAAATAAAATTCAGCTTTTTTTTTTTTTGGTCTTTTTTGAGACAAGGTCTCCTTGTAGCCCCAGCTGTCCTGGAACTCACTATGTAGACCAGGCTGGCCTCGAACTCACAAAGATCCGCCTGCCTCTGCCTCCCAAATGCTGGGATTAAAGGCGTGCACCACCATGACCGGTGACTTTAATTATTTTTAAATATTTTATTTATTGTTTTTACTTCATGTATATGAGTGTATTGCCTGAATGTATGTAAGTGCACCTGTGTCGTGTAATGCCTGCAGAGGTCAGAAGAGGGTGTTAGAGCCCCTAGAACTGGAGTTACAGATGGTTGTTAGTCATCATGTGGGTGTTGGGAATTGAACCCAGGTCCTCTGGAAGAGCAAGAGCAGCCAGTGCTCTTAACCACTGAGCCATCTCTCCAGCCCCATAAAATTTAACTTTAAAAAAGAATTTTTTTTCCCCCAAAAAGCAAACAACCAAAGAAAATGATACTTTGGGGGTTATCCATCCAGAGCACTTTAAAGATAACTATTTATAGGCAACCACTGGTACAAGGGAAAGTGCAGAGCCCTCCCACCTTGCACCACACTTGGCCCCTGTGACTCACATACCTGTCCCCACCTCCAGTACTCCCTGAACCCCATCCCAACTATTCTCTCCTGTCCCCAGGATAGCCAGTACCCATGGAGTCAAAGGGTCAGCTTTGCCAAGGACATCGCATCAGGGATGGTGAGTGACCTACTGCAACTTATATAAACAGTTCTCAGCACTGACCCGTTCTGCCATGAGAAGTGTGGGAACAGACCCCAAGGGAACCTTCAAAGGGGCAGCACATATCTAGATGACTGCCTAGGATCCTCCAGTGAGGGGCTGGGGTGTGGCTGAGTGGTAGAGCACCAGCCTAGAATCCCCCAGGGAAGGGATGAGTGTTGGCTCAGTGGTAGGGCAGGTGCCTATAATACACCAGCTGGCCTGATGGATGGGAGGACAAGTAGGTACTTCCAGAAGGTCAGTGCTGAGCTGGGGAGTCCATTGGTTAAACCTCTTCTTACACCATTTCTCCATTCACTCAGGCCTACCTCCATTCGATGAACATCATCCACCGAGACCTCAACTCCCACAACTGCCTGGTCCGTGAGGTAAGCAATGGGGGCCCCAGAGTCTGGGTTCTAGGTGTGGCAGAGGGAGATGGGGCCTATCAGTTCCTTACCTCAGGACTTTCCTGGAACTGGTGGTCGGGTCACAACAGCAGCAGAGCAGAAGTCAGGCAGGCCTGGATTGCAGTCTGCCCTCTGACCCACCAGCAACTCAAGTTACTAGGAATGATTATTAAATAGAAAAGAGGGTGGTGGTGAACACCTATAATCCCAATCTTTAGGAGGCAAGAAGCAGGTGAATCCTTGTAAATTCAAGGCTAATCTGGTCCACATAGTAAGTTCCAGGCCAGCCAGGGTGCTACATAGTGAGACCTTGTCTCAAAAAAAAGGAAAAGAGCCAGGTGTGGTGGTGCATGCCTTTAATCCCAGCACTTGGGAGGGCAGAGGCAGACGGATCTTTGTGAGTTCCAGGCCAGCTACAGGAAGACCCTGTCTCAAAAAGACCAAACAAAAAAAGAAAAAGAAAAAGAAAAAGGGAGAGTGATGTGATGGAAACTGTGTGAAGCCCCAGCTCTGTAGTGTTCATGCATGGAGGTCATCCACAGCAGAGGGAGCACAGGCTATACAGACAGCACCAACAAGTAGGGGCATGGGCTTGTGGACAGTGTCATCTGGTCACCTGGAGAAAGTTCCCCAAGGACAGTTGGTGGGGAAAGGATTGAACATATTCCACATCTACCTTGATGAGGCCTTGGGCAAATACAATCTCTATTAGGTTCCATAACCTCAGGTGAAATGCTGGTCAAGGGTTTATTTCCCCAGGATTTTGAGTATGCTAGGCAAGCAGTCTATCACTGAGCCATACCCCCAGTCCCTCACTGGGGGATTCTAAGTAGGAGCTCTACCTCTGAGCTACACCCCCAGCCCCTCACTGAGGAATTCTAGGCAGGTGCTCTACCACTGAGCCACACTCCTGCCCCTCATTAGGGGATTCTAGGAAGGTGCTCTACCCCTGAGCCACACCCTAGCTCCTCACTGAGGAATTCTAGGCAGGTGCTCTACCACTGAGCCACATCCCCAGTCTCTTCTTTGCACAAGTCCCTTTGAGTCTGATGTGCATTCTCTGGACCATCTGTGGGATGGTGGGGGACAGGTCCCCAGTAGAAACAGACAGGGTAAAGACCAGTTCTCAGCATTGACCCTGCCTCGGAAATTTCCAGAACAAGAATGTGGTGGTAGCTGACTTTGGGCTGGCCCGGCTCATGGTAGAGGAAAAGACTCAGTCTGAAGATCTGCGAAGCCTCAAGAAGCCAGACCGCAAGAAGCGCTACACCGTGGTGGGCAATCCCTACTGGATGGCGCCTGAAATGATCAATGGTCAGTCCCAGCCAAAGGAGCAGCCACCTCACAGCCTGCCTCCCCTGTGCCTTTGCCCCTTGGCATCTTGGGTTCTGTATTCACTTCCTGTTGCTGTAACGTGGCAGGATTGAACTCAGCCCCACAGGCATTCTGGGCTGGTGGCCCCCCGCTCTCCAGCTACCACCTTGTCTTTACATCTATCTCCCTCTTTTGTGCAAGTCTTTTCTGTTTTTTATTTGCTTAGTTTTGGGGGGTACATTTAATTGTGTGTGTGTGTGTGTGTGTGTGTGTGTGTGTGTACATGTGCACATGTGCACGTGTGCCATAGCTCATGTATGTAGGTCAGAAACCAGCTTGCAGGAGTTGGTTCTTTTCCACATGTGGGTCCAGGAAATAAACTCAAGTACTCAGGTAGCTCAGGCTTGGCGGTAAGGTAAGCACTTTTACACACTGAGCCATCGAGCAGGGTTTTTTGGTTTGGGTTGTGGTTTTTTTAATTTTATTTTAATATTTTATTATTTTTATTTTGTGTGTATTCATGTATTGCCTGCATGTATGTGAGTGCACCCATGTCGTGCAATGAATGCCCATGGAAGACAGAAGAAGCTGTCAGATCCCCTGGAACTGGAGTTACAGACAGTTGTTAGTGGCCATGTGGGTGCTGGGATTCGAACCTGGGTCTTCTGCAAGAACAATCAGTGTTCTTAACTGCTGAGTCATCTCTCCAGTCCCTGTTGTTGTGGTTTTTTTAAGACAGAGACTCATTGTGTAGTGGCTAGCTTCGAGCTCTATGTAGATCAGACTGACCTGGAACAGAGATCCACCTGTCTCTGTCTCCTAAATTCTGGGATTCAAGGCATGTGCCACCATCCCCAACCTTTTTTTATTTTTACATGTATATCTCATTATATAGCCAAGGATAACCTTGAGCTTATGATCCTCTACCTCTAGAGTACTGGGATTAAAGGCATGCACTACCATGCCTGGTTTGTGGGGTGCTAAAATAGAACCCAGAACTTCATGCATGCTAGGCAAGCACTCTACCAACTAAACTGCATCTCTAACCCCATAATTTTGGTTTTGAAGCGAGATCTTGTTATGTAGCTAAGGCTGGCCTCAAACTCAAAGTAATCTTTTCTCCACTTCCCAAGTGCTGGGATTATAGGTATATACTACCAGCCTGGCAAGTTCTGTCTCTTAAAAGGACATTTGTGGGACTGGGGGGTGTGGCTCAGTTGCTAGAGTGCTTCCCTAGCCTGCACAAAACTCGATTCTTCCCCCAGCACTGCATATGCTTGGTGTGGTGCCACACACCTGTAATTCCAGCACTCTGGAGGTGGAAGCAGGAAGCTCATGAGTTCAAGACCAGTTTGGGCTACACAGTGAGTTCCAGGCTAGCATAGGGTAGAGTCTCAAAAAAACAAGGAGGAGGAAGGGGAAAGGGAAGGGTTAAAATTGAGACAGGAAGAAGCTGGGCTAGTGGTGTACACCTTTATTCCCAGCACTTAGGAGGCTGAGGCAGGAGGATTGTTGCAAGTTTGAGACCAACATAAACTATATGGAGTTCCAGGTCAGGCGGATGACCCTGTCTTGAATCAATTAATTAATGTAATTTAGTTGTTTTTGATAACATCTCATCACCACCAACATCCAAGGGTGTATCATCCCATGATCTTGACTTCTCACATCCTCAAAAACTGTTTTTTTTCCTTTTTTAGTGCTGGGGAGCTCTGCATGCCAAGCTCGCACTTCACCACTGCACCCCATTCCCCTCTAAGACTTGTTTCCCATGAAATAAGATCTCTAGGTTCCAGATTTTTGATATGGCTGGTTTTGAGACCCCATAGCTTCTAGGGCTTGCCCCCAGTCATGCAGCAGGGTGTGCTGGAGCAGGGTGGGAACTCCTTGTTGAAGTCAGGCATCTTTACCTCTCAGATCTCCCAGCAGGGTGCTAAGATCCAGCAGGGCTGGGAGTGGAACCTATGCCTCAGTGCCCTAGGTGTTTGTTTATTTAGTTGATTGGTTTGGTTTTGCATTTATTTATTTATTAATTATTTAATGTGTATGAGTGTTTTGCCTGCATGTATATTAAGTGCACTTGTTGCATGCAATGCCTATGGAGGCCAGAAGAAGGCATTGAGTCCCCTGGAACTGAAGTTAGTTGTTAGCTGCCATGTGGGTGGTGGGAACCAAACCCGGGTCCTCTACAAGACCAGCCAGTGCTTTTAACTACTAAGCCATCTCTCCAGCCCCATTTTGCTTTTTTGAGACAGAGTTTCATGTAGCTCAGGCTGGCCTTAATTGGTAACCAAGGATGACCTTAAACTTATAATCCTCCTGTCTCTGCCTCCCAAGTGCTAGGCATTCACTACCGTGCCATTTATGCGGTGCTGGGGATAGAACCCAGGGCTTCCTTCATGCCAGGCAAACACTATCAATACCTCCATGCCCTTAGAATTCACTAGCAACTAACTGGGCATGGCATCACCTGCCATTCATCCCAGCACTCAGGAGACAGAGGTAAGCAGATCTCTGTTAAGTCAAGGCCAGTCTGGTCTACACAGAGTTCCAGGCCAATCAGGGCTACACAGTGAGACCCCATCTCAAAAAAAACAAAAAATAGAACTCACTAGCAACTGCCTCCTGGTCCTAGGTGACATTGTCCTCTGGCCCTAAATTCCTTGCTGAACCTTGGTCTCTCCATTCAGGCCGTAGCTATGATGAAAAAGTGGATGTGTTTTCCTTCGGAATTGTCCTCTGTGAGGTAGGTCGCACAGTGATGGCGTAGGGCCCTGGGGGCTCCTCTCACTTCCCCATCCTCTTACACTCCAGCCTGGGTGTCCACAAAGGCCATCAGCCTCTGGGAACATGGCTGCCCAGAACTAGGGCATAGCCTCAGCTGGGTATAGTGCTCAGTTCCTATGTGACCTTCCCTTGGGGAGCCCCCCAGGACCCCCCAAAATAGGAGTTCCAGGGTAATCCATGGAGCTCATGTCATACAGATCATTGGCCGGGTCAATGCAGACCCCGATTACCTGCCTCGTACTATGGACTTTGGCCTCAATGTGCGGGGTTTCCTGGACCGCTATTGCCCACCAAACTGCCCCCCAAGCTTCTTCCCCATCACTGTACGCTGCTGTGACCTGGACCCCGAGAAAAGGTGAGTTAGTGGGGTGCTTGCCTTGAAGTGGCCTTGGGGTAAGGTGGAGCCCCTGGAGAGCCAGACCCCACCATGCACCCACTTTTCATCTGTCACCCCAGGCCGTCCTTCGTCAAGCTAGAGCAGTGGCTGGAGACCCTCCGCATGCACTTGGCTGGTCACCTGCCACTGGGCCCACAGCTGGAACAACTGGACCGGGGCTTCTGGGAGACCTACCGGAGGGGCGAGAGCTCACTGCCTGCCCACCCTGAGGTCCCTGACTGAGCCCAACTGGCCCTGCTGCCTCTGTCCCCACCTCTGGAAAATCCACCCATACCAGATTCCTCAGCAAGAGGAAGTCCAGGCCTGGGGTCCTCAGCCAGGGCAGCGGTACCCAGACTTATCCCTCAACCCTGACCCTGCCTTGTCTTTTTCCCTCATGCACCGTGCTCCCCAGCTCTCTGCCTCCAGTCCCCAAGGTGCGTGTGCACACACACACATACACACTGTCACAATGCCCTGCCTTACCTCCCTCTTGGTGGGGCCGCCTCTCACTTATCCTCGCATGAGTTGGAGGCCCCTGGGGAAGCTGGGCCCATTCCATGCATCACCACCCAGCCATCTGCACACTGTACCTGCCCACAGCACTCCCCCAGTTGAAGTTGGGCTGGGAAGGCCGCTTTGGGAAGTGAGCCCTATGATGATTGGGCATGTGCCAGGGGAGAGGCTATGTTCCCAGGTGCCCAACTGGGAGTCAGGGGACCCCATGTAACCCCAACATGGGGCGTCTAGGCAGCAGACGGTTTGACCAAAACGCCAAGGAGTTTGCTCCGAGAGCGAGATAAATGTTGCCCCACCCTCGCTCTTGCTTGGGGGCCACCTTCTCCCTTGATCAAAGCCACTTTAGTGAGAAGCAGGTACTAGATAGACCTCAGGGTAGACAGGGAGCCCTCAAGGGAAAAGGGGGCAGGATGCCTCAGATCTGGCTGACTGACAGGGAGGGGCTGACCTGCACAGCAGAGGCTGGGCAGAGGGGAAAGAAGCAGCCATCCACCAGCACCCCAAGTTCATCTCAGCACCCCTTCCCAGGCCTCTCATTGACTGGAGCAGCCCTGCCCCCCTCCTCGGGTGCCTCTGTCCTCTGGGTTCTTTCTGTGTAATCTATTTTTTAAGGAGAGTTTGTATTATTTTTTCATAACGGCTGTAGCAGCAGCTGCTGGGAGCTTGGGGGGTTGGATGTTATTTTGGTTTTGGTTTTGGTTTTTTTTGGTGGGGGAGGGGGGTGGGAGGGCCATTTCCTACTTTGCCTCAGTTGAACATCTAGGACATATTAAAACTGTGAAGCATTTTCTCAGTGCACTTTGAACCCAAAATAGAATCCGAGCAGACCCTGGTGGGACCACAACTGAGAGAGGTGGGACACACTTGCCTCCCCCCCAGCGACCCCGATGTTGAAGGAATTAAAAAGCCCAAACTCAGAATAATAAAAACAATTCTGTGCTCCCCGTGCAGGGTTTGTGTTGTGATGTATGTACGTGGGCTCCAAGGGAGCAGTCGAGATCAGATGAAAGGGATTTAAAAAGCCTGATTTGGGCAAGAGAGGACTGGAAAGATGGCTCAGCAGTTAAGAGGACCCACATACAGTTCCCAGTACCCACGTGGAAGCTCATAACCATTTGAAACTCCAGCTCCAAAGAATCCAAAGCTCTCTGCAAGCATTGTGTGACATGGATGCACTTAAGCACTCATACGCATAAAAATATAAATAAATTTGGGGGGATGTTTTGAGACAGGGTCGCCCTGTAGCCCCAGCTGGCCTGGAACTTGCTATGTAGACCAGACTGGCCTCATCTCACAGAGATCTCCCTGCCTCTGATAGGATTAAAGTCATGTGCCACCACACATTGCAAAACTTAAAAAGTACATTTTAACCCTGATGTGAAGACCAGATGAAAGAGTGGCAGACAGGGGCAAGAGAGCACCCAGGTATCACCCACTTAGATGTGGAGCAGAGGGAGTTGTCCAGCCAGGGCACATGCAGGCTCTTCAGAGGCTAGGTTGGACCTTGGCATGGTGGTACAATGCTATAATCCCAACTGATGCAGGAGGATTACCATGAGTTAAAAGTCAGCTTGGGCTAGACAATGCGATCTAATCTCAAAAAAAAAAAATGGGGTTAGGGGAGAAAAAAAATTTAAAAAGGGCTGAGCATGTAACTCAGTTAATAGAGTACTTGTCTAGCATGCACAAAGTCCTGGTTTCCATCTCCAGCACCTCACAAATCAGAATATTAGCACACAACTATAATCCTAGCACTTGAGGCAGGAGGATCAGGAGTTGAAGGTGAGCCACGCCCCCCCAGCTCCTCATTGGAGAATTCCAAGCAGGTGCTCTACCACTGAGCCATAACTCAAAATAGAAATTAAGCTCCAGCCCAGCCAGGGCAGCATAGTGAGACCTGCCTCAGAAAAAGAGAGAAGGCTGGGGAAATAAATGCTCAGTGATTAAGAGCAGTGGCTGCTCTTGCAGAGGACCCGGGTTCAGTTCCCAGCACCCACATAGCCATTAACAACCATCTATAGATCCAGTTTCAAGGGATCTGACACCCTCTTTTGACCTCCATAGGCACTGCATGCACATGGTGCACTTACATACAGGTAGGCAAAACACTCATACACATAAAAAATAAAAATAAGGGACTGGAGAGATAGCTCAGCAGCTAAGAGCACTGGCTGGTCTGGCAGAGGACCCAGGTTCAATTCCCAGGACCCACATGGTGGCTAACAACCATCTATAACTCCAGTTCCAGGAGATCCAGCAACACCCTCTTCTGACCTCAAGCATTGCATGACATAGGTGCATCTACCTACATGCAGGCATTACACTCATGCATAAAAATAAATATATGGCTGGGCGTGGTGACACATGCCTTTAATCCCAGCACTCGGGAGGCAGAGGCAGGTGGATCTCTGTGAATTTGAGGCTAGTCTGGTCTACATAGTGAGTTCCAGGCCAGCTGGGGCTACTGGGAGACCCTGTCTCAATACCAAAAAATATATATAAATCAATCAGTTCATTAATAAAGTGAAATTGGGGAAGCATATTTAAAATAAAATATATGTATAAAAATAGGGCTGGAAAGATGGCTCAGCAGTTAAGAACACTGACTGTTCTTGCAGAAGACCCAGGTTCACATCCCAGACCCACACGGCAGCTAACCACTGTCCGTAACTCCAGTTCCAGGGGATCCAACAGCCTCTTCTGTCCTCTAAAGGCATTGCACGACATGGATGCACTTACCTACATGCAGGCATAACACTAAAAATATTTTTAAAAATAAAAATGTTTTTAAAATTTAAATAAAATAAAAAGTAAAAACCAAGAAAGGAAGGAGGATATATATGGAGAAGTTAATGGCAATAAATTATCAAGGCCAGAGAGATGGTTCAGCAGGTAACTGGGTTTGCCAAACAAGTCTGGCAACCTGAATTTGATCCTGAGAAGCCACAGGGTAGAAGGAGAAAACTAACTCATAATTTATCCTCTAACCTTCGTATGTGCTCTGTGGCATGGGCACACACAGACACACATTAATTAAGTGTAATTTTAACCTTTATGTTTATAAGGGTTTTGCCTGCATGTTGTGTGTCACATGTATGCAATGCCTGCAGAAGCCAAAAAAGGGCTTTAGAGCTGAAATCACAGGTGGTTGCAGGCCACCATGTGGGCGGCTGGGAACCAAACCCAGGTCCTCTGCAAGATCAGTTGGTGCTCTCAACTACTGAGCCATCTCTTAAGCCCTATTAAGTGTAATTTTTTTTCAATATCCAGGTCAAGCCAGGTGTGGTGGTGCAGACCTGTAATCATAGCAGTTGGGAGACCTGGGGCAGGAGAATCAAGAGTTGGAGACCCACCCAGGCTACCTATGGATACTCTGACCCTCCAAAAATAATTGGATTCCTGTCAGTCAAAGTGATACTGATCTTTCAAATGGATACTGCCCTCCAGATGGATAAGTAGGTGGGTCCTAATGCAGAGCCCTGAGCTCCCCCACAACCCCAAGGTGGGCCCTGCAGACTGGCTGACCTACTCATAGAGTAGCTGTGGACTCTCAGGAATCTAGGCCAGCATGCATCCTTCCTCTGTGACCTCTTATCAGTGATCTGTAAGGATTGGAAAAGGGTGGGGCTGGTATCCTGGTCATCTCACCCAGGGATGAGTCTGTGACCTGAGTCAGCCATGCTTGGAGGTGGCATGAGCCCTTCTCTCTAAGGAAGTACAAAAACCACTAGCCACACATGTGTGTTTGTCCATGTGTGCTATATGTGTGTGTGCATGTGTGTGGAGCCAGACATTAACCTCAGGTGACCTTCCTCATCGCTGTCCATGTTTTTGTGTTATTGGGGCTTTTCTTAAGATTTTTTTTTAATGTGTATGAGTGTTTTGCCTGCATGTTTGTAAGTGCAGCATGTGTGTGTGGTGCCCTTTGACGCCAGAACAGAGTGTCAGCTCCCCTGGAACTAGAGTTCCATACAATTGTGAACTGCCATGTGAGTGCTGGAAACTGAGCCTGGGTCCTCTACAGGAGCAGCTGATGCTCTTAACCACTAAGTCATCTCTCCAGTCCCTATTTTTTTTTCTTTTGTTCTTTTTTTTTTGGTCTTTTAGAGACAGGGTTTCCTTGTAGCCCCAGCTGTCCCAGAACTCACTACGTAGACCAGGCTGGCCTTGAACTCGACAAGATCCGCCTGCCTCTGCCTCCCAAGTGCTGGGATTAAAGGCGCGCACCACCACACCTGGCTCCCTATTATTTTTTAAAGCTTCATTTTTAGTAGTTTTATTTATCAGTGCGTGTGTGTGTGTGTGTGTGTGTGTGTGTGTTGAGTACAGGACCCTCAGAGGTCAGAAGAGGGTGTCAGATCCCATGGAGCTGGAGTTACAGGTGGCTGTGAACCAAACTTGGATCCTCCGCAAAAGCAGCAAGTGCTCTTATCCACCAGGCCATCTCTCCTGTCCCAATCGACTTTGTTTTTTGAGACAAGGTCTCTCACTGGCCTAGGGCTTACCAAGTAGACTACACAGAAATCCACAGGGATCTGCCCAACACTGGGATTACAAGCACACGCTCCTAAAGCCTGGGGATTGAACTCAGGTCCTCAGGCTTGCAGGGCAAGTGCTTTTCCAACTAAGCCATCACCCCTACCCCGGACTACTGAAATTTACATGAAAATTACTTAAAATTAAATAGAATTGAAAACTATTTTTTGTTAGTGGTTGTTTGAGATAGGAGCTCACTAATGTAGACCAAGCTGGCCTCAATTCACAGAGATCTGCCTGCTTCTGCCTTCCAGGTGTTAGGATTAAAGGCATGTGCTACATACCCTGCTGTTTGTTTGTTTGTTTGTTTTTGTCTTTTTGAGACAGGGTCTCCTTGTAGTCCCAGCTGACCTGGGACTACACTATGTAGACCAGGCTGGCCTTGAACTCACAGTGTAGACCAGGCTGGCCAGAACTCACTATGTAGACCAGGCTGGCCTTGAACTCACAACAATCTGCCTGCCTCTGCCTCCCAAGTGCTGGGATTAAAGGCGTGTACCACCACACCCGGCTTGCTGTTTCTTTTTAAATTATTTTTGAAATACATTTGGGGGTAGAGAGATGGCTTAGAGGTTAAGAGTACTGGCAGCTTTTGCAGAGGACCCAGATTCTGTTCTCAGCACCTACAAGGTGGCTGTTAACCAACTCCAGTTCCAGAGGACTCTAATGCCCTCTTCTGGCCTGCAAGGCATTACATGACACAGGTACACTGACATATGCAGGCAAAACACTCATATACATAAAATAAAAATAGATTTTTTAAAATAAAAAATATATTTATTCGTTAATGACAAAAAGAAGCAATGAGTGGTTCATCTGGAAGAGGTGCTGACATAAAATTACCCTTCCAACAATAAGCTTTATTAGGAGAGATGGAGCATCACAACCACCCGGGACATGGTTGGGCCAGTAGGTGCAAGAGCATTCAGGACAGTCCATAATACCAGAGGCAGCAGGATGGCTCTGAGGTGAGAGAACTTTATAGAACTATTGAGATAGTTAGCTTAAACCAGGTGTGATAGTGCACACCTTTAATCCCACACTCAGGAGACAGAGGCAGGTAGATCTCTTTCAGATTGAGGCCAACCTGGTCTACATAACAAGTTCCAGGTCAGCTGGTCAGCTGGGGGTACAGGGAGACTAACTCAAAAAAAAGAGAGACTTTGACTTTACTCACTGAGCCATCTTGGCTGGCCCTTTGCTTTTTGTTTTTATTTTTATTTAAGTTTGTTTTTCTTTCACTTAAAGATACATTGACATTTTTTATTCATCCTTGAACCACTTTATTATTTTGTTAAGTGTATGAGTGTTTTGGGAACATCAAGTCTCATTTTACAGTAAATTTTGTATATTTAGCACTCTAAAATAAATACAAAAAGAAGGCCAGGGGTGATGGCACATGCCTTTAATCCTAGCACTTCGGAGACAAAGGCAGTTGGATCTCTGTGAGTTCAAGGCCACCCTGTCTCAAAAAGACCAAAATAAATAAGATACCAAAAGGGCTGTGAAGATGGTCCAATGGGTAAGAGGACTTGCTGCATAAGCATGAGGACCTGAGTTCAAATCCCCAACACCCATGTAAAAACCTGGGGGCACCACTAAGCATGCCTGTAACCCCAAGACTTGGTGGGGATGGGGCATGATGTACATTCAAGAGTGTGTGCAATGCCTGCAGACGTCGGAAGAGGGCATTGGATCCCCTGGAACTAGACTTACAGATAGTTGATAGCCATCATAGGGTTTTGTTTGGGTTTTTTTTTTTTTTTTCACTTATTTGTTTTTGGTCTTTTTGAGACAGGATCTCCCTGTAGCCCCAGCTGGCCTGGAACTCACTACATAGACCAGGCTGGCCTTGAACTCTTAGAGATCTGCCTGCCTCTGCTTCTTGAGTGCTGGGATTAAAGGCATGTGCTACCTCACCTGGCTCTTCATAGGGTTTTTTGAGATAGGGTCTCATGTAGCCCAGGCTGGCCTGAAACTCTCTCTGTAGCCAAGGATGGTCTTGGCTCCTGATCCTCCTGCTTCCACCTCAGGAGTGCTGGGATTACCAGCATGGGCCACCAAATTCTTAAATAGTGTCTTGGAAGTAAAATAATTTATATTTCAGATTCTTTTTATGCAACAACTAAGCAGTATCAGTCCAACAAAATGCCAACATTTCAGAACTTTAAAACAGCATGAAGGGCTGGCAAGATGGCTCAGCAGGTAAAGGTACTTGCTGCCAAGCCTAATGACCTGGGGTCAATTCCTAGGACCTGCCTGGTAAAAGGGGAGAATTGTCTCCTGCAACTCATCCTCTGAAGTCCATAAACATATTGTAGCACACACGCAGATACTACACACACAAAACAAATAAATTAATATAATTTATAATTTTTAAATCACACTGGTTGTTCTTGCAGAAGACCCGGGTTCAAATCCCAGCACCCACATGGCAGCTAACAGCTGTCTATAACTCCAGTCCCAGGGGATCCGACAGCCTCTTCTGACCTCTGCAAGCATAGCACGATACGGGTGTACTTACCTACATGTAGGCAATACATGCATACACATAAAATAAAAATAATAAATTAAAAAAATGTTTTTGTCTTTTTGAAGCAGGGTCTCCCTGTAGCCCCAGCTGTCCTGGAACTCACTATGTAGACCAGGCTGGCCTTGAACTCACAGAGATCTGCCTGCCTCTGCTTCCCAAGTGCTGGGACTACAGGCATGTGCCACCACGCCTGGCTAATAAATAAATTTTATTAAGAAAAATCTATTATAAATACTAAAAAGTAATACCATAGTGATAATTAGTCCCATTTTGCATAGAACTGAGGAATTAAACAACCTGCTGAGGTCCCTATCCAGGTCAGTAATGCAGTGCTCAATGATAGTGGTATATTCTGAGAAACATATTGTTAGTTGATGTCATGCAAACAGCATGGACTGCGCTTTACTCACAGTGAATGGTGTGGATCAGGGAATCACCTCAGGCTCTTCATGCACCTGAGAAACTTGGTAAACAGGATACTGAGGTAGCTTTTGGCCAAACACCAAGCCTGTTTTACAGTAAATTTTGTATATTAAGCACTCTAACATGAGTAGAAAAAGGGCTGGAGAGATGGTCCAGTGGGTAAGAGGGCTTGCTGTACAAGTATGAGGACCTAAGTTTGAATCCCCAGCAGTCATATCAAAACCTGGATGCCACCAAGCATGAAGTATGCCTGTACCCCTAGCACTTGGTAGGGGCAGGAGGGCAGAAACAGTAAGATCACTGTGGTTTGCTGGCTGCTGCCCTAGTTCCAAGTTCAGACCCCCTCAAGGGAATAGGGTGAACAGTGATATAGCAGGACATCCAGCATCCTTATCTGGCTCCAAATGCATGCGCACAGGCACACACACACACTTTATTTTTTTAATTATTTTTATTTTGTGTATGAATGTTTTGCCTGCCTGTATGTAAGTGTATCATGTGCTTGCAATGCCCATAGAAGCCAGAAGGGGTTTCAGACCTTTAACTGGAGTTACGGATGGTTGTTAGCCATCATGTAGGTGCTGGGAACCATACCCAGGTCCTCTGCAAGAGCAGCCAGTACTCTTAACCACTGAGCTATCTCTCCAGCCTCCACATTAATTTATTTTATTTTATTTTAATTTACTTAATGTGTATGAGTGTTTTGCACCTGTGTTGTGCAATGCCCACAGAGGCCAGAAGAGGGTCTCGGATCCCCTGGAACTGGAGTTTCAGACTGTTGCTAGCTGCCATATGGATGCTGGGAACTGAACCCAGAACTTCTGGAAGAGGAGCTAGTGTTCTTAACCACTGAGCTATCTCTCCAGCCCCGACATTAAATTTGGCGTAGTGGTGCACACCTTTAATCCTAGCACTCAGGAGGCAGAGGCAGGCAGATCTCTGTGAATTCAAGGCCAGCCTGGTCAACATAGAGAGTTATAGGCCAGCTGGGGCTACAGGGAGACCCTGTCTCAAAAAAAAAAAAAAAAAGAAAAATACAAGGGCCAGCAAGATGGCTCAGTAGATAGAGGCATTTGCTGCCAAGCCTAACAACCTGAGCTCAATCCCTGGGACCCACATACTAGAAAGAGAGAACCCATTCCTGTAAGCTGTCCTCTTACCACAGGTTCTCTCTCTCTCTCTCTCTCTCTCTCTCTCTCTCTCACACACACACACACACACACAACAAATGTGTAAAACAATAAAAATAAATCCAGGTGTGGTGGTACACACCCTTAATCCTTGTGCGTGGAGCCAGAGGCAAGCAAATCTGTGCCTTCAGGGCCAGCCTGGTCTACATAGTGAGTTCTAGGCCAGCTGCAGCTACAGGGAGACCCTGTCTCAAAACCCCAAAATAAAATAAGGGGGATAGAGAGATGGCTCAGCAGTTAAGAGCACTGGCTGCTCTTGCAGAAGACCCAGGTTCAGATCCCAGCACATGACAGCTAACAACCATCTCCACTTCCAGGGGATCCAACGCATTCTTTTTTTTTTTTTTTTGTCTTTTTGAGACAAAGTCTCCCTGTGGCCCCAGCTGGCTTGGAACTCACTATGTGGACCAGGCTGGCCTTGAACTCACAGAGACCCACCTGCCTCTGCCTCCCAAGTGCTGGGACTGAAGACGTACGCCACTACGCCCAGCCCAACGCCCTCTTCTTGTCTCCTTGGACATTGCACAACATGAGTGCACTTACATACATGCAGGCAATACACTCACACAATAAATAATAAATAAATAAATAAATAAATAATTAATTAAATAGCCAGGTGTGGTGGTGCATACTTCCAGTTCCAGCATTAGGGAGATAGAGGCAGGAGGATCAGAAATTCAAGGTCATCTTCAGCTACATGGAAAGTTAGGCCAACCTGGGTACTTAGAGATTCATCTCAAAACAAACAATGAACAGGAAAGATAATTCAAAAGGCTGATGTGACTCAATGGTAGAGTGTCCTAAGAGTACGTGTAAGGCCAGTGGTTCAATGCCCATTACTAAGGGAAAAAAAGAAAACCTACGAAAGTCGATGAAATGGCTCAGTGGGTAAAGGCATTTGCTGCTAAGCCTGACTGTGTTCAATCCCTGCGGCCTTGCATGGAGGAAGAAGAGAACTGACTCCCACAAGTTGTGCACAAATGTGCACTGACCTGCATTCACTGCCCCCCATACACAATAAATAAATATATTTTTGAATGTTTTTCAAAAAAGAAAAACAAAACACTGACTGCTCTTGCAGACACCCGGATTCAATTCCCAGCACCCACATGGCAGCTAACAACCATTGGTAACTCCAGTTCCAGGGGATCCCATGCCCTCTTCTGACCTCCACACACAGGTGCACTTACACACATGCAGGCAATACACAAATACACATAAAATAAAAATAATAAAAAAATATTTAAAAAGAAAGTTTAAGGTCATCTTGGGCCACATAGTAAATTTGAGACCAGCCTGGGCTACAGGAGACCCTGTCACAAATAAATATATAAATAAAGTGTTAAATTAAGTACTAGAATTTTTTTTCCTACTCCTATTAGCCAACTTTGTGTGTTTCAGTATTTTCTTAATTTAATAACCATATAATTAGTAGAAGCATTTCATTACAAAAGCATTGGCATAGTCAGTAACAGTTTCCAGAGCAAAGATGCATCTTTTTCAAAAATTGGCCTGTAATTTTTAGGTTCACAGTGTTGAATTAATAAAGTTATACATTATTGTACTAGTTATAAACCCTATAAGAGATAAAATTGAATTTTTTTTTTTTATCTTTTTGAGACAGGGTCACCCTGTAGCCCCAGCTGTCCTGGAACTCACTATGTAGACCAGGCTGGCCTTGAACTCACAGAGATCCACCTGCCTCTGCCTCCTGAGTGCTGGGATTAAAGGCATGCACCACCATGTATAGAATAAAAAATCAATTGTAGGCCAGGCTTGGTGGCCCACACCTTTAGTCCCAGCACTTTGGGGGCAGAGGCAGGCGGATCTCTGTGAGTTCGAGGCCAGCCTGGTCTACCTGATGAGTTCCAGGACAGCAGGGGCTACAGGGAGACCCTGCCTCAAAAAAAGGGGAAAAAAAAAAACAATTGCAAACTAGACATAGTGATGCTGTAACCCTAGTATTCAGGAAACCAGCAGGAGAGACAGGAGTTTAAGATTAGTCTGGGCTATGTGAGACCCTCTCAAAAAAAAGAAAAAGAAAAGAAAAAAGAAAAAAAATCAATTGCATTGACTACAGAATAAAGAAGATTCATTAATTATAGTGAGACTAAGGAAAAAAAGGTAAGAAAAATGTTCATTGCTACAGTAATTGCTATGATGCTTTTAATTTAAGGTTAAGCCCTAATCACTACATGAACTAATGGCAATTGAACAACTAAACAATTAGTGTGGGGGGGGTCAAAGGAGAAATTAAGAAAGAAATAAACAGAAAAAGAAAATCAATTGCATTGACTAACTTTACAGAATAAAGAAGAAATACTTCATTCATTATAGTGACACTAAGAAAAAAAAAGGTAAGAAAAGTGTTCATTACTCCAGTAATTGCTATGATGCTTTAAGGTTTATGAAAGTATATTTTATGAATAATGTCCATTTGAGGTCATAAAGCATAAAATACTAATTCATAGGTCATTTTATTTGAAAATGGAGATATCCATTCATTTTTCTTTCAGTTTCATCTTTCAACATGTAATTGAAGAAGCCAGTGCATGTAACAATAAATAATATATGTGTATTTTTTTAATGTTTTTAATCTATGAAGTTCTTATAATAGGTTTTGTTTGGGTTTTTGTTTTTCTTTTTTTTTTCTTTTAATAGGTTTTTAAATTAAAAACAAACTTTTTGAGGAGCTAGGCATGGTGGCACATACCTTTAATCTTAGCACTTGGAAGGCAGAGGTGGGTGAATCTCTGTGAGATCGAGGCCAGCCTTATCTCCATAGTGGTTCTAGCCCAGCAGTGGCTACAGGGAGTAGCCTCCAAAAAAAAACTTTTTTTAAAGTTTATTTATGTTTATTTTATGTATATGGGATTTGGCCTGCATGTATGCAAGTGAACCGTGTGTGTGCAATGCCCCTGGAGGTCAGAAAAGAGCATCAGATCCCCTGGAACTGGAGTTAGAAAGTTGTTAGCTGCCATGTGGGTGCTGGGAACTGAACCTGGGTCCTCTGCAAGAGCAGCTAGTGTTCTTAACCAGTCAGCCATCTCTCCAGCCCCTTTTTGTTTTTTATTTTTATATTCCATTTTGGTTTGTTGAGACAGATCCTCCCTCTGTGACCCAGGCTGACTAGAATTCACTCTGTAGCCCAGGCTGGCCTCAAACCTATAGCAGTCATTCTGCTTCAGCATCTTAATTGCTGGAATTTTAGGCATACCACCCCATGCCAGCCTTTCCCAGGCCTGCATTTCTATGGGAGTCTGTTTTTCTTTTCTTTTCTTTTTAGCCCCAATTGATCTGGAGCTCCCTATGTAGAATACACTGATCTCAAACTCACGGAGAGTCTATGGAGTTTTTTGTTTTGTTTTGTTTTGTTTTGTTTTTTGTCTTTTTGAAGCAGGGTCTCCCTGTAGCCCCAGCTGTCCTGGAACTCACTGTGTAGACCAGGCTGGCCTTGAACTCACAGAGATCCACCTGCCTCTGCCTCCCAAGTGCTGGGACTACAGGTGTGCAACACCACACCCAGCTCAAGGAGTTCTTTTATTTTTATTATTGAAACAGGGTCTCCCTATAGCCCCAGCTGGCCTGGAACTCATTATGTAGACCAGGCTGGCCTTGAACTCTGTGATTCACCTGCTTCTGCCTCTGGAGTGCTGGAATTAAAGGCTTGTGCTACCAAGCTCTGCTGTATGGGGCTCTTTTAAATTGTCCCTAAAATACCCCAGAGACTCCAATAATACCACACTCCTCATCACAAGCTCAAGAAAAACCCAATGTCATTAATTCTTACTGCATAGCCATTCCCTGCTGTCACAGAAGATGCATGCAAGCCAGGTGTGGGGGCACACACCTTTAATCCCAGCACTTGGGAGGCAGAGGCAGGTGACTCTCTGTAAGCATGAGGCCAGCCTGGTCTAGATATCGAGTTCCAGACTAGCCATGGTTAGACTATGCATGCTTGTGGAGTTCAGAGATTAATCTTAAGTGTCATTCCTCAGAAGTGATCCACCTTAGCTTGCTTTTTTCCCAAAAGATTTATTTTATATGTATGTGTGTCCACCTGTCTGTATGGGCACAAGTGAGTTCAGGTGTCTGCAGTGGCCAGAAGAGGGAGTCAGAGCCCCTAGAGCAGTAGTTACAGGTGTTTGTGAGCCACCTGATGTGGGTACTAGGAAGTGAACCTGAGTCCTCTGCAAGAGCAGCAAGTGGTCTTAACTGCTGAGCCATCTCTCCAGCTTCCTTAGTGTTTTGTTTGATCTCTGTGTGTGTGTGTGTGTGTGTGTGTGTGAGAGAGAGAGAGAGAGAGAGAGAGAGAGAGAGAGAGAGAGAGAGAGAGAGAGAAACTCCTTTGTGAGTGGGTACAGACACATGTGAACCACTGTGTGTGTGGAGGTCAGACTCAATCCTTGCCTTCCACTTTGAGGCAGGGTTTCATCACACCTGTGTACTCCAGCTAGCTGGCACCAAGGATTCCCAGGATTCTCCTGTCTCTGCCTCCCATCTCACCATAGGACTGCTGAGATTACAGACATGTCCTATCCCATCCAGCTTTATATGGACTCAGGGACTTGAACTCAGGTCCTCAGGCTTGCAAGGCAAGTGCTTTACTAATCCATCTCCTTGGCCCTCACCTTGTTCTGTTTTTTTAAATATTTATTTTTTTAATTTTATGGATATGAGTATATTGCCTGCATATGTATAACTGCATCCGTGTCATGCAATGCCCAAGGAGGCCAGAAGAGGGTGTCAGATTCCCCTGGAACTGGAGTTACAGAAGGTTGTTAGCCATCATGTGGGTGCTGGGAATAGAACCCAGGTCCTCTACAAGAGCAGCCAGTGCTCTTAACTGCTGAGCCATCTCTCCAGGCCCCCTCACCTTGGTTTTTGAGAATAGAGTCTCTCCCTAGCCAGGAGCTTGCCAAGAAGGCTAGGCTGACTGGCCATTGAGCCCCAGGGATCTGCCAGTCTGCAGCTCCCCAGGGCTGAGATCAAGAGCTCATGTCACCACACCCAGCTTTTTACCTGGTTCCTGGGGATTAAACTCAGGCCCTCATGCTTGCATAGCAAGCACCAAACTAAGCTGAGGATCCTCTGGCCTGAGGATTCTTTTTTTTTAATTATTTTTATTTTATGTGTATATTGCCTGCACTTATGTAAGTGCACCCATGTCAGAAAAGGGTGTTGGATCTCCTGAAACTGGAGTTATGGATGGTTGTTAGCCACCATGTGGGTGCTGGGAATCAAACCAAGGTCCTCTGGAAGAGCAGCCAGTGCTCTTAACCACTGAGCCCTGTCTCCAACCCCCTCTTTTTAAAAAAATAAATTATGTGTGTGGGAGGGGTCATAGTGCACATGTGGAGGTCAAAAACAATTTACATGAGTCTGTTCTCTATTTCTACCATGTGGATCATGAGATTTGAACTCTGGTCAGGTTTGGTGGCAAGCACCCTTACCCACTGAGCCATCTTGCCTGCCCCTGAGGATTCTTTATCTGAGCAGAGACATCTGAAAATGGGAAATATACCCACTCTCATACTTGTTCACTGACAATCCATACCCTCATCTCCATCACCTCTTCCCAATACCTAGAGCATGTGAATTTTACCCAGCAAGGCAAAACAGACCTAGGATTCATAATTTAAGGTAACATCAGAGAGCCCAAGATCGTGGGGCACACCTGTCATTCCAGCCGTTGGGAGGACGGGACAGCAAACGCAAGAGTTCAAGGTCATCCCCAGCTACACAGCACCGTTGAGCTCCAGAAGACCCTGTCTCAAAACCCAGAATGAATTAAGTGACAATAGAAAGCAGTGTGTAGGGTTAGCAATCGGCCAGCGGGGAGGGAGCCTCCCAGGGAGCGGACCACAAGGTAGGGCGGGGCAGGACAGTAGGAGGTGACCGCGCGTGCAACCACTAGGCCAGCACACAATGGGCCTCGGCGCGCTGAGCATGCGCGAGGCGCTCGAGGGGGCTGGCCGTCACACCACGTGGGCTTCAGAGCGCGCGGGGGCCAGCAGCGGGCCCCGTCGGGCCCAAGGCCAGCGCGGCGGCGCGCGCATGCGTGCGTGCGATTTGCGATCAGGCAGCGCGGCGGACAACCCCAGGAGCGGGGCGGGTGGAGGGTGGGGAGGAGTTATATTGAGGGGTCCTTCCTCGCTGGCCCGCAGGTTCCTCACTGAGCGGAGACTGCAAATGGCGGACTTCGATGCATACGACGATCGGGCCTACAGCAGCTTCGGCGGCGGTAGAGGGTGAGGCGGGCTGGCGGGTTGTCGGGTCCGCCCGGCGAAGTGCCGGGAGGTCCTGAGGTGGCCGCGGCCTTGCTGTTTCTCACTCGAGGCGGGCGACGGGAAGCGGCCTGAGTAGGCCTCAGGAGAGAGTCCTGGAAATGGCGCGCTCCCGGAGCGGCGGGCGGCGGTTGGGCTGCCGGGTTCTTGCTCGCGGCGTGCATTCCTTCCTCGGCTCCCCGCCGGGTCCGTCGGGGTACATGGCGGGGTCTCGGTCCCTAGGTTAGGACGCAGCGACACCGGAGTTTGCCGGGGAACCTGCGCCGGGTGCCAGCTCTGTCCGCATCAGGCTCCGGCGCGGCCTATCCCGCCCCGGCCTCTCCACCGTCTCTGCTGCCAGTGTGCGCCGCAGGGTCCCCGGGTCACTTCTACGTGAGGCCCGCGGACCGGATGAGGTCGCCGTGCTACGAGAAGGGCGATTCCCTTCCACTTCGGGGCTTGATTGGCGAAGACAGGCAGGGAAGCGTAAAACAGTTACACCGTAAGGTGTGGGGGGGTGCTTATTATCTTCTTGAGTTCAGAATTCCTTACTGGCGGGTGTTAGTACTTGCTGGCGGAAGATTGTTTATTTCTAACTAGTTTCTCACTGACCTGGAGAGAGAATCGCATGTAGCCTCGTTCTTATTCTCGTCAAATGCAGCCCACACCATACATGTGTCTCTATATGTATGATAAAGTACCCTCTTTAAAAGGGAAAAAAACAGCATGCAGACCACACTATATGTGTGTGTATGTATCCGTGTGTGAGATAAAAGTACCCTCTTTGAAAGAAAAAAAAAATGCATCAGCAATAACAACTCTGTACTGTTGAGGAGAACGCTCCTGATGTTTAATTCCAAAAACCAACAACTGATTTTTGTTGTTTTGAGATATACATGTTGCTGTCTGAGGTTGTGTTAGTAACAGCTATTGCTTAGCGTTCCTGAGGTCCTAGGTTCAATCCCCAGTACTACTATATAACTAAACACACTTAAACTACTTGGGTTGTTGTTGTTAATTTTATGTGTATGAGTATATTGCCTGCATGTATGTGAGTGCACCCGTGTCGTGCAATGCCAAGGAGGTCAGAAGAGGGCGTCTGATTCCCCTGGAACTGGAGTTAAGGACGGTTCGTAGCCGCCATGTGGGTGCTGGGAATCGAACCCAGGTCTTCTGCAAGAGCAGTCAGTGCTCTTAACTGCTGAGCCATCTCTCCAGCCCCCTAAACTACTTGGTTTTAAAAAATAGCAAAATAAGTGCATATGACTGCTTGCAGAATTTTTATAAAGCAGGCTATTTGAGCATCTTATTCATTTGTCAAGGACACTTGGCCTTTGCATCCTCTTTACAGAAAAGCTGGCTTTCCCAGGACAGTCTATCAATAGGTCTACTGAGAGGTATCCTGTCTCCCAGTTGCAATCTTTGTAGCATCTTTTGTTAGGTGAAGGATGATCACTTCTACTTCTAAATAGCTGGGTTTGGGAATGAGTCAGAGGTTTGTTTTGGTGTAGGAGAGGACCAGGTATCCTGGAAAGTAGGAAGTTAAGGTAAGGTGGAGCCACTTGCATTCCAATGATTATTTTATGTGCTAATAAAATGGAAATAGGTGTTGGATGAAATGTTAACAATGCCTTTGGGGTAACTTTCTGGACATCAAATTTATACTTCATTTCTGTTGAAAGTAACTAGGTTTTATTTTTTCTTCACCAATTTTTAAAAAAAAAATTTAGAGGAGTCTTTTGCAAGGGAGGATTTGAAACAAGATCTTACCTTGTACTCCTGATTGACCTCGAACTCAGAGATCCACAAGCCTTGCCTCCCCGGCACCAGAAGGCAAACTGGGATTATAGGAATGTACCACCACACCTGCCTTCCAGCTCTAGTTTTGTTTCTTTTTTTTCGTTGGTTTTTTGTGTGTGTGTGGGGGGGGGGTTGTTGTTGTTGTTGTTGTTTGGTCTTTTTGAGACAGGTTCTCCCTGTAGCCCCAGCTGTCCTGGAACTCACTATGTAGACCAGGCTCTCACAGAGGCCTGCGTCTGCCTTCCAAGTACTGGGATTAAAGGCATGTGCCACCATGCTTGGCCCAGCTCTAGTTTCTTTAAAGTTTTTTTTAAAAATCTCTTGGTGAGGGACTGTAAAGATGGCTCAGCACTTAAGAGCACTGACTGACTGCTCTTGGACAGGACCTGGGTTCAATTTCCAGTTAACCCACATGGTGGCTAACAATCATTCATTAACTCCAGTTCCAGGGCATCCAACTCCTTCCTGACCTTCATGGGCATTGCACAACACACGTGTACTTTTTTTCCGTCTTTTTGAGACAGGGTCTCTCTAGCCCCAGCTGTCCTGGAACTCACTATGTAGACCAGACTAGCCTTGAACTCAACAAAGATCCACCTGCTTCTGCTTCCCAAGTGCTGGGATTAAAGGTGTGCGCCACCATGCCCGGCTACCATGGGTGTACTTACACGTAAGCATGCAAGCAGTATACTCATACACATGAAATAATAATACATAATTTTTTTTTAATCTGTTAGTGAAGCCAGGCCTGGTTGTGTGAACCTATAATCCAGCTACCAGGAGCCTGAGGCAGGAGAATCCCAGGCAAAAAAGCCCTGTCGGTGGGTTTATGCCTGAGCAGAACTCTGCAGGAGGCTCAGCTGTTGGCATCTGAACTTGAGCAATATGGCAGAGCTGACCAGATGTTCCTTACTAACCAGCTTTTCATTGTTCAAGTTAGGTTCGTATCAGCAAGTCTGCTGTGCGGTGCTTAAGCCTGGCAGAGGCTCAGCACATACTGGAAAGCCTGGCTTGTACAGTGTCTTTTGTGTGGTGGACCTTTCTCCTAGTCCAGAACACCTTGACCGGCAGTGTGTCTCAACTGTGAAGCTCCAGAATGATAGGCACAAGGAACAGCTGTGACCCAAGCCTGGTTTGACGCGGTCTACCTTCTCCAACAGCATCTTTTTTTTAAAAGCTTTGGGGCAGGGTTTCACTGTGTGGCCCAGGCTAGCCTCAAACTCTTCACCATGATCCTCTCTCCAGCCTCCCATGTGTCCCTATAGAAGGACATAAGCCTGTTTGTCTTTGTGTTTTATAGCTTTGCAGTTGTCCCGATTACTTCCACAGCCCCAGCCTCAGCATGGAACAAGGGCCAGGGAATGTATTGTTCTCTAGCAAATTGAGAGTTGATTGTACTAGCTCTTGAATGGACTTTGTTTTGTAATCTCCTAAATTATCCTTTGTTGTTGTTTAGTTGCTTGTTTTGTTCTTTTGAGGCAGGGTCTCAGCTGTGTGCCCCTGGCTGGCTTGAAAATCTATAAATGTAGGCCAGGCTAGCCAGGAGCTTGCAGTGATCCTCCTGCCTCTGCCTTTGAAGTACTGGGATTACAGCCATGTGCCATCATACCCAGCTGCTAGAATGTCTTTCTGAGCTTCCTGATAAGTACAGAATAACACTGAGTTTACATTTGTAATGGCAACACAGCCTGCAAGTGCTTAGTCTTTCATATCCAGCCAGAAGGAAGTGAGATTGTTAGGTGTGCTTGCTGGAATTGGCTGGAGTGTTCTTAAAGCTTGATGGTGGTATAGTAGTTGCCCTAGCCTGACTACCCCCAAAACAAACACAAGAGTCAAGAGAGGTCTCACCTCCATAATCCCAGCACTCCTTTCCTCTTTGGCTGAGGCTGGAGGATCTCAAGCCTAAGTAAGGGTAGCCTGGGCTCCATAATGAGAAGCTGTCACGAAAAAAAGTTTTTTGTCATGTTCCTGTTTAGGTGCTTATAATGCTGACTTCTGAGCCTTATAGGGCTTACCTCTTTGTTCTTTTGCTTTTTGAGATAAAACCTTACTATGTAACCCAGGCAGGCTTGAACTCAGCAATATTTCTGCCTCCCAGATGCTTGTAGGTATACCCCACTGCAGCCAGCTTTCTGTTGTATAAAATGTACAGGGCAGCAGTTAGCATTTTAGTCCTTTTATTGTACAGTCTCCCTTGCCTCTTTAAAGCTGAGCAGCCTGTGGAAGCTGTTGCCTCCATTGCTGCTTAATTCTTTAATTTTTTTTTTAATGTGTATGAATGTATTGCCTGCATGTGTGTGTAAGTGCACCCGTTCATTCAATGACTGAAGGTCAGGAGAAGGTGTCAGAGCCCTGGAACTGGGGTTGATGGATCGTTGTTAGCCACCACGTGGATGCTGGGAACTGAACTTGGGTCCTCTGCAAGAGCAGTCAGTACTCTTTCTGAACCAGCTCTCTAGCCCCACAGCTCCTTCATTCTTAATCTCATGAGGCAGTCATGTGCCTAAGTCCAGAAATTCCCACCTCAGGCACAGGAGACTGAGTAAATGTTTGTCAAATGAATGATTAGCACTTGTAACATCTGTTTTATTTCTTTGGTTTAGTGCCTTCCCCCCCAAAATGAATGTTGTCTCCTTGAAGATTGGGATCCTATACACTTTGTCCAGCAGGGTAACCTTTAAGCCTGGGGCAGGGCCCACAGAGCTGGTAGAGAGTCACGCTGAAGAGGGGTGCATGGGAAGACCTGGATTGGGCGGGGGGGTGGTTGAAAGTAAAAGAGGCCTGTGAGGGGACAGTGTGAAGCAAGTAGAATGATAGAGAATGTCATGATGAGGACTGGGGAGAGACTCAATAGGACAGTGCTTGCCTGGCCTGTGGGAGGGCCTAGATGTAACCAGAAAGAAGGATGCCATCCTGAAACCTATTAAAAATTAAGAGACAGGGAAAAGTCTAGAGTGGAACTTCAGGGAAGGGGGAACTGGGATGCACAGGCTGTCTGCTTGATGTGCTTACACTATTTGGGTTTGCTGCCATCTCTTCAACTCCCTCTCTGAAGGAATGCTTGCTTTTCCCCTGAGCTCTCTAAAAGAAAGTTTATACAGAAGCCAGGCCTTAGAGCCCTGCAGAGCAGATCAGTCAAGTTACTTCCCTTAGATCAGGGCTGTGGGAATTTTAGGGGGGATGTGATCAAAACAAGTTTAAGATCAGCCAGGGCTACATAAGGAGACCCTACCAGAAAAGAAAGTGCTCCTTTCTTTTGTTCCAGGGATGGAACCTGAAGCCTTGATTTCTCATTTTACCTTTGGTTTTCTGACACAAGGTCACAAAGTGTTACTCCATGCTGGCCTGGACCTTATCACATAGCCCAAACTGGCTTCAAACTCATGACAGTCCTCCTGCCTCAACCTCCTGAATGCTAGGACTGTCCGGATAAGCCACTACACATTAGTTTAATGTCCTGTTTCAGAGCTGGAGAAATGGCTCAGCAGTTAAGAACACTGACTGCTCTTGCAGAGGACCCAGGTTGGGTTCCCAGTACCCATGTGCCAGCTAACAATCACCTATAACTCCAGTTCCAGGAAATCTGATGCCCTCTTCTGGTCTCCATGGACACCACATGCACATAGTACACATATATACATGCTTGCAAAATGCACATAAGAAAAAATACATTTTAAAAAAGTGTCCTGTTTTCCTCTCATTGGATAAGGAACTTATTTCTCTCTCTCTCTCTCTCTCTCTCTCTCTCGACAGGGTGACAGGGTCTCCCTGTAGCCCCAGCTGGCCTGGAACTCACTATGTAGACCAGGCTGGCCTCGAACTCACAGAGATCCATCTGCCTCCGCCACCCAAGTGCTGGGATTAAAGGCGTGTGCCACCACAGAACAGCTGAACTTGTTTTTCTGGCTATGTAGACCAGGCTGGCCCTGAACTCAGAGATCTCCAAGCCTCTGCCTGGGATTAAAGGGGAGCACCACCATGCCCTGCCCTTATAAAAGTAGGTTTTTTATTGGCCGGGTGTGGTGGCGCTCACCTTCTATCCCAGCACTGGGGAGGCAGAGGCAGGTGGATCTCTGTGAGTTCGAGGCCAGCCTGATCTACATAGTGGGTTTCAGGCTAGCTGGGGCTACAGGGAGACCCTGTCTCAAAAAAAAGTCCTGCCCCCTTTGCTCTGTCTGTACTCTGGGGAGGTGCTGCTGTGGTTGACACCTTAGGAAAGACGTCCAGCCTTATGTGGATAGGTAGTTGAAAAAGGAAGGAGTATTTCCCTGGCTTTTCAGGTGATCTGCATGTTTTTACTTGGTACAGAGGGCTGGCATCTGTGGAGGGTAATCTCAGAAAATCTCACACTTTTACCTTGTCACATTCAGATCTGTCCTTCTAGCTTGATTCTTCCCAGGGTGTGGTTTTGAAACATGCCTTTGCGATTTGGACACCCAGCAGCATTCTGTAGATCTTGCAAATGTTGGCCCATTTCATTGTGCAGTATCCAGAAATGAAAAATAATATCAAAAATTGCCTTTTCCTTTAAAAAATCCTTCAACAGTGGAAGGTTATCAAGCTCTTACGTTGATAGATACAACGTTGATAGATACAAGTATTCCTTTTTTAAATATTTTATTATTTTTATTTTGTGTGTACAAGTGTATTGCCTGAATGTATATAAGTGTACCCGAGTTGTGCATTGCTCGAGGAGGTCAGAAGAGGGTGTTGGATCCCCTGGAACTGGAGTTATGGATGGTTGTTAGCCACCATGTGGGTGCTGAGAATCAAGCCCGGGTCCTCTGCAAAACCAGCCAGTGCTCTTAACCACTAAGCCATCTCTCCAGCCCCTTTTACTCTTTTTTTTTTGCTTGGGATTTTTTTTGAGATGTGGTCTCATGACTGTTACGTTGCCTAGGCCGTGGATGAGCTAAACTTTTGATCCTCCTGCTGCCACTTTTGCCTGTATTTTGTTCTGAGACAAGGTCTCTTTTAGCCCAGCCCTCAAACTTGAAATTCTTCTAATATTAAAGTGTGTGCCATAGGCCTGGCCTGGCTCTTTCTTAACCCTACAAGCTGCATGATGAAGTGGTCATTGCACAGTTTGATACCACTGCCTTGGTTTGTGCAAGCCCAGCTACAAGATGAGTGTCAGGCCCTAAGCTGGTAAATCTGGACTGTTGTGAGTCAACTTCTGGGAAGCTTCTTAAGCCTTTAACAGCCAGAGCCTAAACAAGGCTAGTGAGGATGTGAGGACAGCAGAGCAACTTCAGTGAGATCTTTGTCTTAATTCCAGCACTCAGGAGGCAGAGGCAGGTGGATCTCTGAGTTCTAGGCCAGCTGGAGCTACAAAGAAACACTGTCTCAAAAAGAGGAGAGAGAGAGACAGACAGACAGGCTACTGTCATTTATTTATTTTTGAGATGGTCTCACTGTGTAACCCCGAATGGTTTGGAACTCGCTACATAGACTGGGCTGGCCTAGATCTCATAGAGATCTGCATACTTCTGCCTCCTGAGTGCTGGGATTAAAGTATACACTACCACACCTGGCATGTTTATTTGTTGTAATTCATTCTTGAGACTAGATCTCATGTATCCAGGTGGCCTGGAACTTGGTATATAGCTGAGGATGCCTTTGAACTCCTCATCTTCCTGTCTGCATCCCCCCCCGCCCCCCCCCCCGCCCCACCGCCCCAATGCTGAGATCATAGGTAGGCACTACCACACTTGGTTTATATGGTGCTAGGTAGGGATGAAACCCAGTGCTTCCTACATGCTAGGCAAGCACTCTAGTACCAAACTTTATCCCAAACCTTTTTTAAAAATGGATTTTGAATTTTAGAAATTATTTTATGTGAGCCGGGCATGGTGGTGCACACCTTTAGTCCCAGCATTCGGGAGGCAGAGGCAGGCAGATCTTTGTGAGTTCAAGGCCAGCCTGGTCTATATAGTGAGTTCCAGGTCAGCTGGGGCTACAGGGAGACCTTTAGCCAAAGACAAAAAAAAAAGAAAAAAGAAAAGAAATTATTTTATGTGTATGAGTGTATTGCCTGCATGTATGTAAGTGCACCCATGTCATGGCATTGACCACGGAGGTCAGAAAAGGACATTGGATCCCCTGGAACTGGAGTTACAGATGGTTGTTGACTGCCGTGTGGGTGCTGGGAATCAAACCTAGGTCCTCTGTAGGAGCAGTCAGTGCTCTTAACCACTGAGCCATCTATCCATCTTGGATTTGGGGGATTTTTTTGTTTTGTTTTCTTTGAGGTTCCTTTACCTAGAGTCACAGGCCTTTGCCCACCAGGCCAGTTTGACCAATTCTGCTTACTGGGATCCAGCCCTGGCCCACTGGTCTCTACTTTTCTCTCATCGGCTTTTCTGGGTGCATGTATGGTGCTGAAGACAGCACCCTTGACCTCTAGCTTGCTAAGCAGACACTGAATGACACCCTGGGCCTGGTTGGTTTCCTCTGAGGAGGCCCTCCCTCTAGTCTGTTTACCTGGAGACCTGGCTAGCCCACCTTTAAAATTTGTTTTCTCAGTCTTCTGTCTAGAAAGTAGGCTCCAGGTTCTGCTGGAGAGACATCTCCGTCTAGCAGCTCCGGTCCAGAGACTTGTTACTTTATGCAAGGTAATTTCCAGATTCCCATGCCACTTGAACCACTGAGTTGGTTCAGCCCCTGGAGGGCAGGACTCAGGTCTAGGGCCTTTCATGTGTCTTGCTCTGACCTTCATAGACAGTCCACTTTTGGTTGACTGGGTCACACTTGGAGCTGAGAGTTAGATTTCCTGAGTTATTATTGCCACTTTGAAACTTCCCCATTGTGTCAAAGATCACTTGGTTGTCACTAATCGGTAGTTAATGGAGCAGAGAGGGAGCTGTATGGTGGCATGTGGAGCCTGGGAGTTGGAAGTACAGTCCTTGATTGAGGGACTGGTGTTGGACCTGACTTGGACATGGCTGTGAAGCCTAGAGCTCCTCCTGCTGGGGTCCCAGTTTGCCTTCTTCCCTGCCTTGCTCACACTGTAGCCTCAGGTATGGCAGCCTAACCATGAACACTCTGGAGTTGTTATTAAATTTTATATAGCACTCAGTATTTATGAAGTGGTTTATAGTCAATTAAACTCCTTTATGAAACTAAGATTTCAGGTATTTGTAAAGTAACAAGATGCACAGTTGGATGTGCTGGCCCCACCCAAAATCCCAGCACTATGGAGATCTGAAGAGCCAGAGTTTGAGGCCACCCTGGACTATATAAAACAACTGAGGCACAAAAGTGACCTGTGATTGGCAGAGGTCCTACTCAGGCTACTGCTGTGGAAGATGGACCTGGCTTCCAAGTGGTGGTTTTGTTTTTGGTTTTTTTGTGTTTTTTTTTTTAGTGTGTATGCTTGTATTGCCTGCATGTAGGTAAGTGCACCTGTGTCATGCAATGCCTGAGGAGGACAGAAGAAGCCGTCGGATCCCCTGGAACTGGAGTTACGGACAGTTGTTCTGCCATGTGCTGGGATTCAAACCCAGGTCTTTTGCAAGAACAGCCAGTGTTCTTAACCACTGAGCCATCTCTCCAGCTCCATGCTTTTGTCTTTTGAGACATGATCTTGCCATGTAGCCCAGGCTGGTCTTAACCTCCTTAAGTGCTGTGCCACTGTGCCCAGTACTGAGGAAATGCCTTATGACCTCACACGAAGATACTTCAGTACCTTAATGGTAATAGGTCCTCAGACTTAAAGGTCAGAGCTGTCAGATATTTTTACTCAGTTTTCTGAAACTTATTTGTGCTCACTGATGGTGGTAACAGTGTTGTCATCTCAGGTGTGTGCTGTTGGTTTTGTCTCCGTCATTCACTCTATCACAAACTGTTGGCATGCAGCAGGCACTTTGTAAGTGTTACCGAGAGTAAATGTACCTAGGCCCAAGCCTTCTGCCCTACTGTGACCTGCAGATGAAGGCTGCAACCTATAGGCAAAGTGATCATAGGGTGCTTAGCATGGGCTGTCACCAGCCAACTGTGAAGTGCTTCCACTTGATACTTAGCTCATCAAGTTCTACTCTCCTGAAACTAGGCTTTCTGTCTTCCCTAAAGCCACATGCGAGTGAGTGAGTGCCTGTCCTAACCACAGTCTCTTGGGCTCCCTGGGCTTAGGTAGAGGTTGGACAGCCTGGCCGTCTCAGTCCTGGGCCTGTTTTCACCACACCTGTGCTCAGAGCTCACCTTGCATCAGGTGCTTTTAATCTGGGTGGGGTTTTTTTGTTTGTTTTATTATTATTATTATTTTATGTGTATGAGTGTATTGCCTGCATGTATGTGAGTGCACCCGTGTTATGCAATGCCCCAGAGGTCAGAAGAGGGCTTTGGATTCCCCTAGAACTGGAGTTAGGGATGGTTTATAGCCGCTGTGTGGGTGCTGGGAATCGAACCCTGGTCCTCTGCAAGAGCAGACAGTGCTCTTAACCACTGAGCCATCTCTCCAGCCCCACATCAGGTGCTTTTAGAGAAACTGGCTATTTGCCATTTATGGTGCCCGTCACAGTTTCAGTTACCTAAGATCACCTGTTTCTGAAAATGCTATTCTGGAAATATTTCTGAAAATTCCAGAAATAAATAGTGCTTAAAGTCAAATGATGTTAGGAGTAGTGTGATGAGAGCTTGCACTGTCCTCACTTGGTAGAAGTGAGTCACATCCTGTGTCTCTCATATCCCTGCTGCATATGCCACCCACACCACCTCAAGGCTCGGTGGCCCACCTCCTGGTGGGTCATCAGAAGGTCAGTAGTTGTCCCTCCTTAAGTCCCTTCCCTATAGCTCATCTTACATCTGCAGAGTAAGCAGGGTGTAAGGGAGTTGTCCCGAGAGAGCGCATTGGCCTCAAGCACTGTTCATCTGCAGCCTCACACAGCTCCTTACTGTGGGTTTTCACAGTGTGATCTTCAGATGCTCGGGTGGCATCTTACATTCCCATGGTCCAGTCCTAAGGTAGTATGCTGAAAGTGTTTCAGACTTCAGGAGCTTGGATGGGAGAGTAGAGTCGGCAAAGGGTTGAACTGCCAAGTCAGTCACATTTACTGTGTGAACTTGGGAGACTAGGAAATGAGAACATGTGGTCACAGTTCTCCTAAGCCAGTTTACTGCAGGTTCACTTTTGGGAAGTGACAGAAATTGGGGGAGGGGAGTTTGTTTTTGTTGTTTGACACAGGATTTGTATGTAGATCAGACTGGCTGTGAACTGGGCAATACAGACATGTACTCACACAACTGTTGTTAGAGAGAACACCCTTACTCCACTGGTCAGCAGTAGAGGGTAGTAGTAGCATGAGCTGACTGAACCTCAGCAGCTTCCTTATCTCCTGGAAAGGGGCATCCCTTCTGGACAATCTCTTCTGGCTTCTTGATTTGTGGCCTGCCTTCCAAACAGGGTCTAATGTAGCCCCAGGCCGGCCTTCAACTCACTTTCTAGCTAAGGATGGCCTTGAACTCTTGATCTTCCAGCTTCCACCTCCTGCGTGCTGGCATGACTACTATGTCCTGCTCTCTGTTCTGGTTTATTGTCTGCCTGCCTCATGCTTAGGCAGAGGTCAATATCAGATGTCTTCCTCAATCATCCTCCACCTTAGTTTTGAGACAGGTTCTTACTGAACCTGGAGCTCATTGATTTCAGTTAGACTGACTGGCCAGTGAGCCCCAGGGATTCAAACTCACGCCCATTCTTTTTTGTTTTTAATTTGTGTGTGTGTGTGTGTGTGTGCGCGCGCGCGCGCGCGCGCGCATCAGATCCCCTGGGGATGGAGTTAAAGGCAGTTGTGGCCCACTCCCCAAAGGTGTTAGGAACCGAGCTTCTGTCCTCTGCAAGAACAAGTGCTCTTAACTATTGAGTCATCTTTCCTGCACCTTTTTGGGGGGTTTATGGCAGGGTCTTCTGTAACCTGAGGCTGACCTTGCCTCCTGAGTACTTCCCTGTTTTGTGTACTGTGGGTGTGTCAGCTTGGGTTTTGCCCTGTGAATAGTACTCAGGCAGACTCTACCTCAGCAGGGGAGTTGTCTTAGTTGTACTATGTTTGGACTGTCTTGTCCAGGTCCAGTGTTTACTTACATTCTGTGTTTCTGTGGCTGTTTTTGTCAGCAAAAGCAGGCACCATTTTGGTTAAAAAAAAAAAAAATTTTCCTGTCTTTGAGACAGGGTCCCCCTGTAGCCTCAGCTGTCCTGGAACTCACTACGTAGACCAGGCTCGCCTCGAACTCACAAAGATCCGCCTGCCTCTGCCTCCCAAGTGCTGGGATTAAAGGCATACGCCACCATACCTGGCCGGTAAATTATATTTTATAATATTCCTTAAAATCTTTAGAATCTGGTTGTTGGTTAAAGTGAGGATGGCAGGCAGCTCAGTAGGCCTCTTGGGCGGGGCTTCAGGAGCCTTGACCTCTGTCTCCTTCTAGGTCCCGAGGCAGTGCTGGTGGCCATGGTTCCCGAAGCCAGAAGGAGCTGCCCACAGAGCCCCCCTACACAGCTTATGTAGGAAATCTCCCTTTTAATACAGTTCAGGGTGACATAGATGCTATCTTCAAGGATCTCAGCATACGGAGTGTGCGGCTAGTCAGAGACAAAGACACCGACAAATTTAAAGGTGAGTTTGGGGTGTTGTGTGTTTGGGGAAGGTTGAAGTTGGGGGGCATAAATAAAAATACCTTAGTTAACCAGAAGACTTTGCTCCTGAAAGTCTGTCCCATGCCAGCCTAGTCTAGGGAGCAAAAATCCACATAAGCCTTTCTAGGTCTGTGGTTTCCCCCTGGGAAATGCATTTTACGCTGTTAAATGGTTTGTAGCAGGGTGTATCGTGTACCCAGGTTTGTCTACCCAGCTTTTATATAGTCCTGTCCCTGCCAGACAGGAGCTGAAACATTTACCTATCGTGTATGTGTCCCCATGCCACAGCACAGGTGTGGAGGTCAGAGAACATTTTGCCAGTTGGTTCTGTCCTTTCACCATGTGGGTCCCAGGGATCAAACTCAGGCCACCAAGCTTGGTGGCAAATGCCTTTACCCACTGAGCCATCCCATCATTCCTGAAGACAACTTTTAAGGTAGTTTCTCCTTAGCTGACTCATACTTCTTTAGATTCCCTGTCATTCAGTTGTAAATCCAGAAATAATCTCTGTATTTAGCCTCCCTTGGTAAGCTCAGTGTTCATATACACTAGTGTCTGCACTATGGTGTCTGGTAACGGGCCAAGGATGGTAATGACAGGTAACCATATCCTGTCTCCTGGGCCTCATTGCAGGCTGTAAGCCCTGCCAGAAGCAGAGAGATTATGGGGTGACTTTGGGTGCACAGCGTGCCTGCTGTGCAATGTGCCTAACCCATCAGTAAACACAGGTCAGGGAATGCCAAGTTGCATATTAGCAAGCACCAGGAAACCAGATCTGCATAAGGGTTTCTCAATCAGCCTAGCTTTGGGCTGTATAGTGGTGCAGGATGTAGTTCCCTTAGAGCTCTCAAGGATGAGGTATGTGACTGTTTCGTCATTGCCTGCTTGAACTTGGGTCAGGGTCTCCCGGTTGCCCTCACAGAAGCCATTGAGGAAGAAAGTTGCCCTGCAGCACAGGTTGGTGTTCTCTACCAAGCAGTGACATAATTAGGGACTGGGACTGGAGCTTAGCTGATAGAGTGCTCACCTACGATGCACAAAGCCCTGGGCTTGGTTTCTAGCACTGCATAAACCAGGCATTGTGGTGTAGGCCAACGGTCCTGGCAGTTGGAGATGGAGACAGGAGATCAGGAGTTTAAGATCATCCTCAGTGACATCTCAGGTTTGAGGTTAGCCTGGACTATATGAGACATTGTCTAAAGAAGAAGGGAGGTAGTAGAAATACTAGGCATGATCTGGACTCTCATGTCACCCATATGCCACATGTAGTGTTGTGAGATGGTGCAGACAGGGTGGTGTGGTGCAATCTGGAATCCAAAGTGTATGCAAACTGGCTTTGCTCTCTTCCAGGGTTCTGCTATGTAGAATTCGATGAGGTGGATTCCCTAAAGGAGGCTCTGACATATGATGGCGCGGTAAGTATCCCAGCTTGCCCTATCTAGGCAGCAGCTGAGTAGTATGTTCCTGTTGATATTTAACACTTTTCTTCTTGTCATTAGCTCTTAGGTGACCGGCCACTTCGTGTGGACATTGCAGAAGGCAGAAAACAAGATAAAGGTGGCTTTGGATTCAGGAAAGGCGGACCTGATGACAGAGGTGATCAGCTATTCTCAGGCTGGCACAGCTTGCTGTGTGCACACCACCCAGCCTGCCACTCCTACGTACCACTTGGCAATCGCTGGCTCAGAGACCTGCTGGGTCCTTGGGAGCTTGAGCTGTTCTAAGCTTAGAGCAGCAGTATGTCTGCAGGCCTGGGGGTTTCTGTGGGCCTCCCCATCACATGGTGTGTGCATCTTCCAAATAAGTTTTTGTAGTCAGGTAATGATGTGACCTCAACTTGATCTTTTTTGTATATCCACAGGAATGGGTGGCTCTCGAGAGTCTAGAGGTGGATGGGATTCCCGAGATGACTTCAACTCTGGTATCAGTATTTGACTCACCTCCCCACTCCAACCACCCCCAGCCCCTGCTCCTCTTTGCATCTAGGGAGTATCCAGCCTAGCCTGACTACTTGAGCTCCTTTCACCAATGAGACCTTCTGAAAGGACCCTGACACACACTGAGCACATGGAACAGGGCAGGGGGGCAGGTCAAGCCCATGTCTCTGGTTTGTACCCTTTTCTACTGCTGGGCTGCAGCCAGGTTTCCTGTGTGAAACAAAAAACTATCAGTGCTTCTAGAAATGGCATTGTAGACGGTACCAGAAGTGCCTAGAAAACCTCAGAGTTGTGGATCCTGGTGATCATTCTTCACTTGAAGGGTCCCTTCATGGTGGGCAGGCTCCACTTTAACATCCCCTCTTCAGCCAAGTTGGGGTCTGGGGGGTCTGCTTGGGAAGTCAGTTTACATGCCAGGCCTATGTGAAAGATTGCCCTTACAATCTCTACCTTTGTTTCTTCTGTTTAGTGTATGTGCAAATAATGTGTCTCTGTCTCTGTCTGTCTCCACATATGGAAGTCAGGACAGGTTGTGGGACTTAGTTTTTTTCTTGCCACCATGTGGATACCAGGGATCAAACTTGGATTGTTAGGCTTGGCAACAAGCATCTTTTTTTTTTTTTTTTTTTTAATTTTATTTTTATTTTATGTGTATGGGTGTATTGCCTGCATGTATGTAAGCGTGCCTGTGTTGTGCGAGGACTGAAGAGGCTGTTGGATCCCCTGGAACTGGAGTTATGGACAGTAGTTAGCTGCCATGTGGGTGCTGGGATTCGAACCCGGGTCTTCTGCAAGAACAGGCAGTGTTCCTAACCACTGAGCCGTCTCGGCAGCCCCTTTGTTTCTTAATTATGAAAGTAATTCATGTGCATGGGGAGAATGTCAGTCTTAACAGAGAGGCAGAGAAAGAAAATCAGGCCTGATCGCATCCCCATGAACCTGAGGTACATCTGTACTCTTTGCCAGGCGACCTGGGAAGTCTTAGCACACAGCCCAGCCTCCCTCATTCAAACCAATTATGGGAACTTGACTTAGGGAGGGATATGGTAGGGACTTCATACTGAACCACTGAGTCCCTAAAAGTCCTGTAACCAGTCAGAAATGAGCTTACTCATGAAAGTACTGTAACATGTAGTAAGTCTGTGACTTTGTGTATAAGATAGTCTCCAACTGAAATGGACAGCACATATCCCCTCATAGCCGGCCCAGGCCAGGAAGCACACCTGGTGGTGACCTATGACCTGCAGCCTTGTAGCCTCAGATTCTGGAAACAGGGTGATTTGCCTCCTTATGGAGTGACCAGAGCCTTCCCATGCTGCCTCTCTAGGCCCTTAACACCCAAGCAGAGATGCCATGAAAGTACATCTTTAAAAAAATAAAAAAGTGCATCTTAAAAGTACAGAGAAGCTGGGCATGGTAGTGCACACCTTTAACCCCAGCAGAAGCAGGTGTATCTCTGTGAGATTGAAACCAGCTGAGTTCTACAGGGAGCCTTTTCTCCAAAAAAAAAGAAAAAAAAGTACAAAAAAGAAGGTAAACAGGAACTGGACTCTGCTTAAGTCTATGGGGAGAGGCCCCGAATTGAAGCCCTAGCACAAATGACTGCCTTCCCCACAGAAATAAGTACTAGAGTTGAATTTTAAAGAAAACTGAAGTCTGTGCCCAGCTGTCTTCTTTGTGCTGTTCATACAGTTTTGAAGTGAGTCTGCCTTGTGTCCCTGGGCACAGTAGCAGTTGTGTTTGTCTCCAGTGTTGTTCTGAGCTGACACTAGGAGTGTCAGTTTTATTTAATTAGGTGCACAGAAAGGTTCACAGTCTAGATGAGGGGTGAGTCAGGCTAATTTAACAAACTAGCCTGTATCTGCTGGACGCTAAGGACCTCTTGGTCCAGACTTGGCACATCCCTTTAAGCCCAACACTTGGAGGTAGAGGCAAATGGATCTCTGTGAGATCAAGGCCAGCCTGGTCTACAAAAATGAGTTCAGGCCAGCTGTGGCTACAGGGAGACCCTGTCATTTTTTTTTTTTTTTTTTTAAAAAGGACCTTGTGCTCAATGTTTGTGCATCCAGATGTGTTTGCCAAGAAGACATGTGTCTATTGGCTTTAAGTCTTTGAAGACTTAATATGATTTCATTGCTTTTTTTTTTTTTTTATACCCACTTCCCAGAGAGCACCCTCCCATAGCCTCCCTCCCCCCACTAGAGCCCTTATACTCTGATATCCCTGTTACTGTCTACTGTGTTGTCGGCACCCCCAGCCGTTCTCCACTCCTTGCCCTTATGGTGAATCTAGTCAGCCTATCTAGCTAGAGGTCTTTGTTTTAGGAGGGTCAGCTGTTCCTCATCTAGCGGTAATCAGTTGTCAATATTCCTTTGAATAAGATTGGGGTCTGCTGTTCATTTTCCCAGTTCTATCTGGGAATCCGTTTGGCCACCCTGCCAACAACTCAAAAGAAGGTATCTCCTATCTGGCATTATTGCTTGTTATGTAGCCTTTAGCTATACATATGGACTCTTATGAAATTATATTGGCCCTTTTAATCTTTGGTTATACTTTCCTTTTGGGTGTTTAAGGCCATACATTTGGTCCAGATAAACCGATTTATTTTTACTCTTAAGGTAGTTTGAGGATCTGTTCCTTAGGGGTCACATGGGCTTGGGAGGAGCCCCTGGCTCCTCATTGCTTTTTTTTTTTTAAGGTCAGGGTATCATGTAGCTCAGGCTGGCCTTGTTCTGACTGTAGGGGGGGATGACCTTCAAACTCCAGATTCTGTGCTTCCATCTCCTGAGTGCTAGCATCACAGGCCTGCACCTTGTCCCCTGCTTGCTTGCTTCCTTCCTTCCTAGGGTTTTGTTTTGCTTTTTGTTTTATTGGGTTGATGTTGTTGTTGTTTTGGGTTTTTTGAGACAGAGTTGCCCTGTAGCCCCAACTAGGCTGGCCTGAATAGATTTTCCTGCCTCTGCCTCCAGAGTGCTGGGATTGAAGCCATGCCTCACCACACCCAGCTCAGGTTTTGTTTTTTGTTAACTTAGATATTGTTCATCTTGGCCTCTGGACCTGTGATTCAGAAAACTTGATTCATTTTTTCAAATTCCTGTCTGCCTTGAAGATAAGAAATGGTGCACAGCGGTGGACAGACCTCATTACTCAGGATGTGCTGGAGAGTTCCCAGAACCAGCCTGGGCATTCCTAGGGAAACACAGTTTGCTTTGCTCCCACACAGCCTTCTCAGCCATTCAGTACCTGACCCTGACCATATTTCCTGTGTGTCTCTTGAAGTCTCCTCATTAGGTAACATTGATGCATTAGTGTTGGACCCAGAGCCCACTGGGGTTCTAGAGTTGTATGACAAAGGTAGCAAAGGTAGCAAAATTTCCCTTTCCTGGTTTATAAGGCACAGCAGTCTATGGTGCCATGGAACACTGCTACTCAGCACTACATGTAGGGACAAGGGGACAGTGAGATCAGAAAGCTCTCGGGAGCCAGTGTGGTATACATGCTTTGATCCCAGCATAGGGCAGCAAAGGCAGGAAGATCAAGAATATGAGGTCAGCGAGGCATGGTGGTGCACACCTTAAATCCCAGCACTCAGGAGGCAGAGGCAGACGGATCTCTGAGTTCAAGGCCAGCCTGATCTACATACAGAGTTTCAGGCCAGCTGGAGCTACAGGGAGACCCTCTTTCAAAAAAATACCCCCCTACCCCCACCCCCCAAAAAAGAATATGAGGATATGAGGTCAGCCTGGGCTGTACATGAAGACACTTGTCAAAAACAAAAGCATGGGACTGGAGAGATGGCTCAGTGGTTAAGAGCACTGACTGCTCTTGTGGAAGACCTGGGTTTGATTCCCAGCATTCACATGGCGACTAATGTCCAGTTACAGGGGATCCAACGCCCTCTTCTGAGCTCCATGGGCATTGCATGATGTGGATGCACTTACATACATGTAGGCAATACACATACACATAAAAATAAGTAAAATATTTAAAAAATAATAATTGTGGGGAGTAACAGTACAACTCCAGTTCTAGGGGGTTCAACACCCTCTTCTGGCCACCACAGGCATTGCAGGCAAAACACTGATAGACGTAAACTTTTTATTTATTTGTTTGTTTGTTTGTTTTTGGTCTTTTTGAGACAGGGTCTCCTTGTAGCCCCAGCTGTCCTGGAACTCACTATGTAGACCAGGCTGGCCTCGAACTCAGAAAGATCTGCCTGCCTCTGCCTCCCAAGTGCTGGGATTAAAGGCGTGTGCCACCATGCCCAGCTGTTTCTTTTTTTTTTTTTTTTTTTTTTAATGTGTACAAGTATATTGCCTACATGTATGTGAGTGCACCTGTGTCATGCAATGCCCCGTAGGTCAGAAGGCGGCTTTGGAGTCCCCTGGAACTGGAGTTAAGAATGGTTTGTAGCTGTCATGTGGGTGCTGGGAATCGAACCCAGGTCCTCTGCAAGAGCAGTCAGTGCTCTTAACCGCTAAGTCATCTCTCCAGTCCTGTAAACTTTTTTCTTTTTTTTTAAATTTTAAGTCCCAGCCTCCCAAATGCTGGGATTACAGGTGTGTGCCACCACACCCAACCTAAAATTTTTTTGTTTTAAATTTAATATTCTTTATGTGGCCAGGTGTAGTGCTGCACACCTTTAGTCTCAGTGCTTGTGAGGCAGAGGCAGGTGGAACTTTGTGAGACTGAAGCCAGCCTGGTCTACACGACGAGTTCTGAGCCAGTTGGGGCTACAGAGAGATCCTGTCTCAAAAAAAACAAAAAATGTGTCTCTGTGACACATACTCTGTATGAGCCACATATGTTGGGTGCCTTAGGGTGTGAGATCCCCTGACTCTGGAGTTATAGGTGGTTGTCAGCAGCTCAGTGTGGGTGCTAGAAACTGCATTTGGTCCTCTGTAAGAACAAGCACTCTTAACCTCTGAGCTATCTCTTGAACAAACTGTCCTTAACTCCATTTCCAGGGGATTTGGCGCCTTTTTCTGGTCTCCACAAACACCAGCATGCATGTGATATGCATACATGTAGGCAAACACTCATACACAAAAAGTGAAAAAATAAACCAGCCATGGTCAAGCAGAACCTTTGACTTATCTTCACATAGATGGAACTGGTAAAAGAAAGGAGCCAGGGGCACCTCCCAAGCCCATGTGGCCCCCTGAGGAACAGATCCTCAAATGGCCTTAAGAGTGAAAATAAATTGGTTTATCTGGGCGAACTGTATGGTCTTAAACACCCACATGGAAAGGATAACCAAAGATTAAAGGGGTCAATATAATTTTTTAAGAGTCCATATGTATAACTAAAGGCTACATAACAAGAAACAATGCCAGACAGGAGCTACCTACCTTTGAGTTGTTGGCCAAGGTGGCCCAAGAGACTCCCAGACAGTAACCCAGCATAGATCTGGGGAAACAAACGGCAGACCCCAATCTTACCTAAAGGAATATTGACAACTGATTGCTGCTAGATGAGGAAGAGCTGATTTTCCTAAATCAAGGAACTCTAGCTAGGCTGACTAGATTCAGCAGATGGACAAGCACTGGGTAACGGCTGGGTGCGCCAGACAACACAGTATACATTAACAGGGGTGACAGAGTATATGGGCTCCAGAGGGCTAGAGAGATAGCACAGCCATTAAGAGCACTGACTGTTCTTGCAGAAGACATGGGTTTGAATCCCAGCACCCACATCACAGCTAACAACTGTCCATAACTCCAGTTCCAGAGGAATCCAACAGTTTATTCTGTCCTCTGAGGGCATTGCACAACATGGGTGCACTTACCTTACATGTAGGCAGTACACACATACACATAAAATAGGAATAATTTTTTTTAAGAAAATGAGGCTGGGTATGGTGGCGCATGCCTTTAATCCCAGCACTCAGAGGCAGAGGCAGGTGGATCTCTGACTTCAGGGAGACCCTGTCTCAAAAAGGCAAAAAATCAAAACGGCATGATAGCTCATCCTTTATCCCAGCAGAAGCAGGCAGGTCTCTGAGTTCAAGGCCAGCCTGGGCTACCATAGCCGGTTCCAGGCCAGCCAGGGCTACGTAGTGAGACCCTTCTCAGAAAACAAAAGTTGAAATTCAGTTCCCAGAATAGTGTAAGCAGTTAACTTGGTGTCTTCTTCCTCAGGCTACAGGGATGACTTCTTAGGGGGCAGGGGAGGTAGTCGCCCTGGTGACCGGCGAGCAGGCCCTCCCATGGGGAGTCGCTTTCGAGATGGCCCTCCCCTGCGTGGCTCCAACATGGACTTCAGAGAACCCACAGAAGGTATGGTGGCCATCCCTGGACCTGCTTCCCCTGCTAGCCTGCCCTGTTGGCTGGATCACTCCCTAATTTGAGTACAAAACCAGCCTTGCTTGAGTGTCTGGCTTGGAAATTTCAAGACGCCATTTAGGAAGGTGGCTGGCTAGTCTATCGTGATGATCCTTAATCCCAGCACTTGGGTGGTGGAGGCAGGAGACTCTGGAGTTGAGTGTCCTTAGCTACGTAGCAGGTTTGAGGCCAGCCTGGGCTATGTGAGCCCCTGTCTCAAAAAAGTAGACTGGTTCACTGAGGCCCCTGGTGAACAATTGGCCATCACCCTGGATGTAGCTCATCCTGTGTAACACTTGTTTTCTGTCTCCCAGAGGAACGAGCACAGAGGCCAAGGCTGCAGCTTAAACCTCGGACAGTGGCCACGCCCCTCAACCAAGTAGCCAACCCAAACTCCGCCATCTTTGGGGGAGCGAGGCCCCGAGAGGAAGTGGTTCAGAAGGAGCAAGAATGAGCTTGGGTTGGGAGGGAGTGGGGCATAGGGAGCTGGAGCAAGACCACAGCTTGGTGGCCTGGCTGGGCGCCCTGCAGGCCCCATTCCTCACCTGGCACTGTCCTCCTTACAGCGGAAACAGAGCTTGTGAGTGCATGTCAGCTGTTAACAAGTGGTTTCTAGTACATTCTTGGCTTTACTATATCTAGTGCCTGTTTTGTGCTTTCTCTCTTTTTTCTGTCTCTCCCTCTCTCTTCTGGCCTCTCCTGCTCCTCTCTCTCCACACCGTGTCTGGGTGTGTATCTGCAGCCGGCGTGTGGGATGGCAGGCAAGGTGCTGCTTCATCCTTCTTGGCTTTCTCTCTTTTCTTTACGTGCCCTGGCCATGCCAGTCATGCTGTCCTCTGCTTTCTCTTGGAGCTTCTCTCTAATCTGCATGTGGAGTTCTGTGTTGCTGTGGCTTCTGGGAAAGAGCTGGAGTTGCTGGCTAGGTAGTCCATGGCAGCTTGTTGGTATCCAGCAGCATAAGCATGCAGAATTGGAGGCACCTTGCTTTCAGAACAAGAAAACATGCCTGCTGGTCCTCAGGCTGCTGTGATTGGGGCCTGTCTCAGCAGCCTGTTGAGGCACAGCAGGCTGGGGTCACAGTGAGGCCCAAGGGGACAGGGGAGCGGGTCAGACCACACAGGTGGTTGGTAACCCGCATGGCTCATGGCTTTGCTCCTGTTCTTGAGACCAAGTGCAAGCTTGTGCCCTGCTCTCTAGGAGCTGTGGAGGCACCTCAGGTGCAGCCTGCTGCAGCTCAATCCGTCTCCTGCAGCTGAGGCCTGCGGGAAGCAGGGGTGGTGCTGGAGCTGCACGAGGTGGCTATACCTGCAGTGTGCTGTCTGTGTGTGTCTGTCTGCTAACTGGGGTGCTTAGCGTCCTGAGGGCACTACCCCCCCCCCCCCGTCATAGCTGACGTCCATAGTGGCAGGGCCTAAGCTGGCACTTTGATCAGTTGAAGTTTTGCTATACACAGCTGTTGAGACCCTCAGTACCTGGGTGTCTAGAATCTTCTAGGCTTGATGCCTCTGTGGGGCAGACCCTTATTCCCACACACAGTGCTGAGCACCTACCTGGGAGTAAAGGGGTCAGGCTTGGCTTTTAAGTGGAACAGCTGTATGAACAAATGAAAAATTTGGCACCAAGTCCCCATCTGTCCCAGTGGGAGCAGTCTGGGGTCAGCCAGCCACCAGAGCTGTAGGGAAAGGGGCCAAGAGGTGCATGGCTTGTGGTTGGGCAACAGCTCCTCCCCAGCTTGCTCTTGGCTCATGATTGTCTTTGTAGCAAGGTCTCAGCAACTTACAGAACTCTCGCTCCTTCCTTCGCCTGCCATCTTCTCTGCTTCTGAGATAAGAACCATTTGTGTAACATCAATTCCTAACTTAAGAAAGACATGCATTGCGTGGTTGTAATCAAAGCCAATGCTTTCAGATGAGGTAATCCATCTCCAGTGCGGAAAAGACAGAACAGACCCGTCCATCCACACTGCTGGGCGACCAGCTGACACAGTGTGAGAGTGGGGTTCCACACACTTAACACATTCAGTTCTATGACAGAAAGTGAGTCTATGGATATGGTATTTTGTGAATGATCTTTTAAATAAAAGAGAACCTTACATAATGTTTACTGCTTGTCTTTCTGGGTTGGGAGGCGCCATAAGAGTTAAGAAATGCATGCTCTCGTTTAAGCAACAAGCTTTAATGGAGTTTTAGTCCAGGACCACACACTAAGCAAACATGGTCACCAGTGTCCCATGTCTGTATAAGTTGCACTCCACATTGTGTTTGGCACAGGATGCACAGACCTCGAGTTTGATTCTTGGAACCTCAAGAAGGTGGAGCTTGACTTGGTGGCAGAGGCCTCTTGCCTCAGCACTTAAAGGTCAATGGCAGGAGGAACACAAGTTCTGGACATCCTGGCCTACAGAGAGGAAGATGCCTACAGGGTAGGGGCTGCACAGAGTAGCTAGAGGGAACTTGCACTTACCTTGCCACCTGATTGAGAGCAGAGCCATCCAGAGGGCCTGTAGTCCCAGCACTTGGGTGGTGGTGGTACAAAGATGAGTTCAAAGCCAGCCTAGCTTACAAGGTTTGACTCGGGGAGGAGGGGGTTAAGTGGTTAAGAGAACAACACCAGCACCTACATGTAACTCCAACTCCAGGGGATCAGATGCCCTCTCCTGTGTGTAAACTCAAACACATATACAATTCAGAGGTATTTTTAAGGGGGAGAGTGCTGGGCATGGCTCATTCAGTAATGTGCTTGGATAAGCCTAAGACTTAAGTTTGGATACCCCATACCCGTGTAAAAGCCCAGTGCCACACAGCACACCTATAATCTCAGCAGTGGGGAGGCAGAGATGGGACCATGCCTGGGATTTACTGATCAGCTAGTCTAGCCTGTGAGGGCCCAGTGGGTGAAGGCACCCTCTGACCACACGACACAGGCTCTGTAGCTTTTTTATTTTTTTTATTTTAAAGCGGCAGCATCAAGGACATGGACTTCTGGCCTCTACCTGTACCTGCATATACGTGCACACATAGAAAGGGAGAAGACCTGGAGCCTACTGGTGTTTTCTGTAGTGAAGAAGTGCCTAAGAAAAAAACCCACCCTGTGTGAAGGAGCAGGCAGGACTTTATACTTGAGCAAAAATGCCCAGGGGCTGTGGCCAGCCACTTGAATCCTGTGCTAGGTGTCTTTTCCAGAGCCCTGTAACCTGTTGGGATATCTCTACGGACCCAGATGTGTAATCCCCTTGAGGCTGATGGCAGGAAAATTACCACAGACCGGAGGCCAGCCAGGCTGCCTGGGTAGAGAGGTAACTTCACAGGTTTTTTCTGATTGAAGTCCAACCCACAGCTACAAACTACTGTGCCCAATGTGGCTGCAGTGATGGTGGTTGCAGCTCATTGCAAGTGCCCAAATTTCCAGGTAAATATGAAAAGCTGCTCAGTAGAGCCAATAGGTCAAGGTACCTGCCTCAGCCTAACTGAGATAGCCTTAGGAGGAGAGAACTGACTCTTGGATTTTTTCCTCTGACCCCCCACATGCTGTAGCATGCCCATGCACACATAAGTAAAAACTTTTGGTCTTTTTGAGACAGGGTCTCCCTGTAGCCCCAGCTGTCCTGGAACTCACTATGTAGACCAGGCTGGCCTTGAACTCACAAAGATCTGCCTCCCAAGTGCTGGGATTAAAGGTGTGTGCCACCATGCCCGGCCAAAAACACTTTTTAAAAAAATTTTTTTACATGTAAGAGTGTATTGCCTGCATGTATGTAAGTGCCCCCATCATGCTGTGCAATCAGTAGGTCAGAAGAAGGTGTTAGATCCCCTGGAACTGGAGTTACAGCCGGTTATTAGCTGCCATGTGGGCGCTGGGATTCAAACCTGGGTCTTCTGTAAGAACAGTTAATGCTCTTAACCCCTGAGCCATCTTTCCAGCCCCAATATTTTTTTTTTTTAATACTGTTTGCTACCTGCCTCCCCTCCATAAGTCATAGTTAAGGGTGAGTATGCCCCTAGCAAAACACCTGAACTACAAGGGGCATTTTTACAAGCTATATAGATAATCCTCAGTCAAGTTTGCACAATTGGCACCTGGTTTCTCTGCCTTTGTGGTTATTAAAACAGTCCTGGGGGCCTGGAGAGATGGCTCAGAGGTTAAGAGCATTGACTGCTCTTGCAGAGGACCTGGGAATCACATGGTGGCTACAAACCGTCCTTAATCCAGTTCCAGGGGAATCTGAAGACCTCTTCTAACCTCTTCTGAGGCATTGCACGACACAGGTGCACTCACATACATGCAGGCAATACACAAAATTTTTTTTCATTTTTTTAAAAGAACAGTCCTGAAGCTGGGCATGGTGGTGCACACCTTTAATCCCAGCATTTGGGAGGCAGAGGCAGGCAGATCTCTGAGTTCAAGGCCAGCCTGGTCTACATAGTGAGTTCCAGGACAGCTGGGGCTACAGGGAGACCCTGTCTCAAAAAGACAAAAAAAAAAAAAAAAAAAAAAAAAAAAAAAACAGTCGTGGAATTGAACACAAGGAAAATAGGCTACCTAAAAATTCTACTGCTGAGCCATACTCCTAGCCCCTCACTGGGGGATTCTGTTCTCGGCAAATGTTTGATCACTGAGCCCTAGCCCCTCACTAGGGAATTCTCGGCAAGTAGTCATGTCCTAGTACTCCATGATATTTGTGTTCACAGATCCACGATGGGTATGCTGGAATGTTACTCCTTTGGGATCCATTCCTTTAAGCCAGATTATGCTTCTAGGACCTAGATCTTAGTGACTTTGAAAGCCACATATTGTGATATGAACTCTCATGGTGATTTAAAATGCTTTGTGTCTTTTTTTTAATTTGAGGGGATTAGTTTATTTTATGTGTATGAATGTTTTGCCTGCATGTATGTAAGTGCATCAATGTATGCAATGCCCATGGAGGCCAGAAGTGGGTGTTGGATCTCCTGGAACTGGAGTTATTGATGGTTGTGAGTCACTATGTGGGGAACCAAACCCAGGTCCTCTGCAAAAGAAGCCACTGCCCTTAACTACTGATCCAGCTCTCCAGCCACTTGTGTTTTGGTTTGGTTTGGTTTTGTGTTTTTGTTCAGATAGAATTTCATTATGTATTCCTGGCTGGTTTGGAATCTACAAAGATCCCCATGGCTCCAATGTACTGTGTGCCACGTGCCACGGTTCCCCCAGCTCTGGCCTTTTTTTTTTTTTTTTTAATGAGACAGGGTCTCCCTGTAGCCCCAGCTGTTCTGGAACTCACTATGTAGACCAGGAGATCGGCCTCTGAGTGCTGGGACTAAAGATGTGCGCCCCCATTCCGGGCCTTTTTTTTTTTTTTTTTTTTTTAAACTCTGTGTGTGTGTGTTTATACACAAGAGTACAATGCCCACAGAAGCTAAAAGGGTGTCCCGATCCTTTGGCGCTGGAATTATAGGCAGATACTGGGAACTGAACCCAGGGCCTTTGCAAGATCAGCAAGCACTGTTAACCACTGAGCACCTCTTCAGCCCCTCCTCTGCTTTTGAGATAGGTTCTAGCACAGACCCAGAACTGACTGTCCTGCCTCATCATCTTGGGTGCAGGGTTTATAGGCCTGTGCCATACTCCCAGGTTCCTTGCCCACTCTTGAACACTGCACAGACGTCTGGGTGCAGTGAGGTAGAAGACAGGCTTCTGAACACATCCAATTTCAGCATCTTCCCTCTGTAGTTTTTACATGAAGGTGACCCACAATATCTTGCTGGTAAGATGGCTCAGCATGTAAGGGCACTTGCTGCCAAGCCGAATGACCTGACTTTACTCCCCAGAACCACAAGGTAGAAAGAGAACTGACGTTGCAAATTTTCCTCTGTCCTCCACAAGTGTCCACACATACAAATAAATGGAAACTTAATTTGAAATCATTTTTTTAATGAAGACTATAACTAACTCAGTCTCCCATATCTGAAGGCCCCTGTCCCTAGCTCTCTGACACATCAAATACTCAGGAAAGCAATTCGTATCACAGCAGTGGCTTTTTGGCATTTTCTTCATTCACTGAGATGCAGAAAATTGACACAGTTAACTATCCTGCCTTGTCCCTCTGTAGGGAATGGGGATGGAGGCTGGAGAGTCTCTGAGTACTACCAAGAGCCTTTGCAATTGGTAGAAGTCTTTCTTGTGTGTTGAAATTAATATGCTTGGGAGCTGGAGAGATGGCTCAATGGTTAAGAGCACTGGCTGCACGTCCAGAGAACCCAGGTGGGCGACTAACAGCCATCTGTAACTCCAGTTCCAGGGAATCCAACACCCTTTTCTGACTTCCTCAGGCATTGCATGACACAGGTACACTTAACACACATGCAAGCAATACACTCATACACATAAAAATACAATTTTGTTTTTGAGACAGGGTCTCCCTGTAGCCCCTGATGTCCTGGAACTCACTATGTAGACCAGGCTGGCCTCAAACTCACAAAGATCCGCCTGCCTCTGCCTCCCTAGTGCTGGAATTAAAGGCGTGCGCCACCACGCCTAGCCTAAAAATAAAATATTTTTTAAAAATTAATAAACTCACTAGCTGGTAGGTGGTGCAGTTTTTCATTCTAGCACTCAGGAAGGAGGCTGAGTCAGGAGGATCACAAGTTTCAGGCCAGCCTGGGCTGCATAGCCAGATCCTGTCCCCCCAAAAAATTCAATAAAATGTACTTCAGAGGCTAGGGGTGTGACTCTGGTAGAAGGCTTGCCAAGTGTGCACAAGGTCCTGGGGTTCATCCCTAGCACCACAATAAAATGAGCTGGAGGGATCAGCGATCAAGAGCTTGTACTGCTCTTGTAGAGGATCTGGGCTCAGATCATAACATCCATATCAGATGGCTCACGACCCCCTGTAACCTCAGCTCCAGGCAATCCAGTGTCCTCTTCTGGCTTCCACAGGCACCCACACACATGTGAGCACACACACACACACACACACACACACACACACACACACACACACACGCATATCCGTGGTGGGATAAATAGGGCTAGTGGTTGGGTTTTTTTTTTTTTTTTTTTTTTCAGTCTTTTTGAGTCAGGGTCTCCCTGCAGCCCCAGTTGGCCTGGCTGGAACTCACTATGTAGACCAGGCTGGCCTCAGTCTCACAGAGATCCACCTGCCTTTCCCTGGGATTAAAGGCATGCACCACCACACCTGGCCTTAATGGTTTATTTTTTAATTATATGTATATGTATTTGTCTGTGTGTGGGTATGTGTATGTGAGTGCCAGTGTAGTTACAGGCAGTTGAGAGCTGCTTGACATGGCTGATGGGAATCGAACTGGAAGAGCAATATGTGCTCTTAAGCATTGAGCCATCTCTCCAGCCCCCTAAAAAACTTTAAAAATCGTTTTAAAGATGAACAATGGTGAGAATATCTCACACAGCCCAAGCTATCCTTGAACTCACTATGTAGCCAAAGATGACCTTAAAGTTCTGATCCTCCTGCTTCTTCCTCCTAGGTACTGAGATTACAGGAATCCACCACCACACCTGGTTCACACCTGATGTGATACTGGGAACTGAACCCAAGGTTTTTGCTGGCTAGGCAAGCACTCTACCACATGAGCTAGCTTCCCAGCCCTCTCTCTACTTTTCTTTTTTAAGATTTATTTTTAATTATGTGTATGTGGGAGACCAGAAAAAGGTAACAGATCCCCTGGAGCTGGAGTTACAAATAGTTGTTAGCTGAGGTGGGTGCTGGGAACTGATCCCAGTCCTCTGCAAGAGCAGCCAGTGCTCTTAACCTCTGAGCAATGTCTTCGACATCTCTGTCCAGTTTTTGTTGTTGTTTGTTGTCTGTTTGTGTTTGGTTTTGTCTTTTTTTGCCGGGGGGGTCATCTTTTGGGGAGAGGGTCTCACTATAGCTGGCCTGGAACTCACTATGTAGACTAGGCTGACCTCAATCTCACAGAGATCCACCAGCCTTTGCCTCCCAGAGTGCAGGGATTAAAGGTGTGCACCACCACACCCAGCTCTGTCCAGTTTTTGTTTTGTTTTGTTTTTAATTTCAGGGGGGTATCTTTTTGAGACAGGGTCTCCCTGTAACCCCGCTGGTCTGGAACTCACTATATAAGACCAGGCTGGCCTTGAACTCCCAAAGATCTGCCTGCCTCTGCCTCCTGAGTGCTGGGACTAAAGACGTGCACCACCATGCCCCGCTGCTGTCCAGTTTTTTAAAGCTTGTTTTTTACAACTGAAGGAAACTGAGGTGTTTAAGCACAGTAGAATCTGGAGGAACATGAGTGACCTCCTGTGAGAGCCTGACCTTGCTTGCAGGCCCAACCCTAACAGTCACTGGAGCTGTGGTTCTTGGACAAGCAGACACAGTGGTCCTTGGCCACTCCTAGGCTCCTGCTGCAAGTCACCTCCCTCTTTTCCAGCCTGGTGGTGCTCCTGGGGACCACTGCATAGCCAGGGGATAGGGAAACAGGAAGAGCCCTGACAGGTCTTTGGGTCTGGATTCAAATTCAGCTTTGCCTCTGGATGGTCTCTGCCTCCCCGCCTGTCCCCATGGGAGAAAAAACAGGATCATGAACTCAGTACATCAGGCATTACCCCACTGAGCAAAAGAGTTTGGTCATTAATCTCCTGGCATGCATTTGGAAATCTGGAGCTGGCTTCAAAGGGTCCCACGTCCAGGGCAAGGTTCTAGAAACAGCTCCCAGAGCTATGTTTACATGACTTCACCACACGGTGGCAGCAGCAGGTCCTGGGCACAAAGACTAAAGGAGGAAGCCAAAGCCAGGCCACCTGGGGGTCCCCAGACCTAGAATTTCTGAAATTCTAAACTCACAGCAGGTTGGGGGCACTTTTATACTCATGCCTTGATGTCTCCAGCAGGTAGGACATGCGTGTGTTGCCCTTTCCCAGGTGTTGGAGGAACTGAGTGCTGCAAGTCAGTCTGATCTCTGCTACTCAGGGCACAAGTGCATGCTGGGCCTCCTTGCTGCTCACCAACACAGGCATGACACTCCCAACCAGGATGCAGCTTGGGGACTGGGAAGATGGCCCTCGGTAAACCCTTGCTGCACAAGCTCAAGACCTGAGTTTGGATCCCCAGCCACTTGTAAGAAACTGGCCATGGGCACATGCTTGCTTGTAACACCAGCTGGGCAGAGGTAGAGATAAAGGGGCTGCTGGAGCTGACTAGCCAGCCAGCCTGACTAGTTAGTGAACCTCAGGCCAGTGAGAGACTCAAAAAGCAAGGTGAAAGCGGTGTGTGGTGGTGCACAGCTGTAATCTCAGCACTGGGGAAACAGATCTCTGTGAGATCAGGCTAGTCTGGTCTACACAATGAGTTCTAGCTGGTTCCAGGCCAGCTATAGCTACAAACAAAAACAAGGTTGAGCCAGGCATGGTGGCGTACGCCTTTGATCCCAGCACTCAGGAGGCAGAGGCAGAGGCAGGTAGATTTCTGCAAGTTCTAGAGAGCTTAGGCCAGCGAGGGCTACATAGTGAGACCCTGTCTCAAGAAAGAGGAGACGGGGTGGGGAAGAGAAGGAGGAGGAGACGAGATGAGAGGCAAAGCCACAGGCTGGGAAGATGGCTCACTGGGGAAACCTGAGTTGGATTCCAAGGACCCAAATGGTGGAAGGAGAGAACCAAGTCCCGAAAGGTCTCTTTTGACCTTCCATGTGCTCTGTGGCACATGTACCCATACACATATACACACTAAATTAATTAATTAAAGGCTTTTGTGGTTTATTAAAAAGATGAATGACTGCCGGACATGGTGGTACACACCTTTGATCCCAGCACTCGGAAGGCAGAGGCAGGCAGATCTCTGTGAGTTCAAGGCCAGCCTTGTCTACATAGAGAGTTCCAGGTCAGCTAGGACTACATGGAAACCTTGTCTCAAAAAGACCATAATTAATTAAATAAATAATTAATTAAAAGATGGATGACACCTAAGGGACAAGGAACACCACTAAGGCTGATTCTGGTCTCTGCATTCACAGTGTGTATCTGTGTGCCCTACACACACACACACACACACACACACACACACACACACACATGTCAGCATGGCTGGCTGACTGCCTCTGACACTAGACAACTTGCAAGAGTCAGTTTTTTCCTTCCACTACGTAGATCCCAGTAATCCCACTCAGGTTGTCAAGCTTGGCAGCAAGTGCCTTTAACCAGCTGATCCATTTCACTGGCCCTTCTTTGTTTTTTTTGAGACAGGGTGTCATGTAGCTCACACTGGCTTTGAAGTTGCTATGTAGTCAAATATGACCTTGAACTCCTGAGCCTTCTACTTCCACCTCCCGAATTCTGGGATTACAGGTATGCAACACCACATGCAGCTCGGTCTCTGTCTCTCTGTTGCTTTTTTTCTCCCTCTCTCTCTGCCTTTTGCTCTTTTTCAATCTACTGCTCTCTCTGTCTCTCCTTCCCTTCTTCCTCTCCCCCCGCTCTTGTTTTCTTCTCCCGCCCCCCCATCTGTCACTCGCCAGCCTCATAGTCCGGCAACGGATGTGTGAGGGATGATTCAGTGGTGACAGGAAGCTGGCCGCCTCGCCTACTGCCTGCCAGAGTCTGTGATACTGACTTTGTCTTGGGCAGGTGTGCAGGCAAAGGATGGAGTGACTGTGCTGAGGAGCCCCTTACTCTCAGGTAAGACTTTTCCCCAGGGGTACCTGGCTGAGCAGGTGTCCCCCATACTGCAGGACCATTGGTGGCCATGTGGGATTGGGAGGAGGCCAGGGTGCCTGGTTCCTCCTGCCCTGATCTGGCCCTGTGACTCTCAGGAACAGCCTGTTTTAGGGGCCTGGGGCCACCTTCCTGCCCTCACCTTGCTCAGTCCAGACTGTAGAGCTCTGAGAAGCCCCTGGGTGGCTCTGTCACTGCTAAGGATGGGAAAAGGCAGCCAAGAGCTGGAGACAGGCCTCCATTTATTTCTCCATCTGTGAAGTGTGGTTGTAACCTGCCTTGGAGCACTTGGAGGATCAGGGAGGCTGTGGGGAACTGTGTCCAGTCCCTGTCCCAGCTGGGGGTCGCCATACCCCACCTAGGCCTGACTCAGTTCATAGCGACTGACCGAAAACCTCTAGGTCTGGTGGACTCCTTGGGTCCGGCTCTGTGAATAGGTAGCCCCACCTGACCTCCATCACCACCACTATTACCACTGGCCTGGGACAGACAGGGTCTGTCAGTATCCTGTGTGCATATGCACACGCACACACACACACACACACACACACACACACACACACACACAGAGGCATGCCCCGTCCCTCCAGGACCTGGGATTGACAGGTCTTTCCAGAATCCTCTTGCCAGCCCCATTTGAAGCCTAAAGTTATTTAGACAACCTGGGCATAGCAGTGGACACCTATAATCCCAGCACTATGCACACTAAGATAGGGGATGGTGAGTTCAAGGCCAGCCTGGACCCCATAGTGAAACCCTGTCTCTAAGGATCAAACTGTTATTTGACCAAAACCTCAGACCCCAGGGTAGCACCTCATGAATAAAGCCATCTTAGGTGTGTGAGTGAGGTGAGGTAAACCCCTTGCCCTATCCAGCCTCTACATGCCCATCAGGCCCTCAGGGCCTCAGTTTTCCCATCCACCAACCCAGGAAAGGCAATCACAGAGCGCCAAGGGCTCCTGAGGAGGAGGCTGAGACACTGGGGCCCTAGCTGGCCCTGTGCAAACCTTGTTCATATGAAAACTGCCCACTTCCCTTTGAGCTATTTTGGCCCACAGAGCCACAGGGCTGTGGCAGTCCCTCCCCACCCCACACATCAACCCCGCCTGGCCCCTTGGGGCCTTCCTGAGGCTGCTGTGCTGCCTCTCCAGGGGACGCAGTCTCTGTTCATTCCACCCTCACCAGCTCTCTCACTCAGGATAGGAAGTTTGCAACGTGGACCTGAGGCACAAAGAGAATTCCAGTTAGTCACAGTCCTGCAGTCCTGTGTTATCTTGCGGCACAGTATACATCACTCTGAACCCCTTTGCTCCCTGGGAAGGAAACAGCCAGGCTCAGAGGAATAACCCACTAGGAACCAAGCCATACATCCAGTCCAGGAAGTGTCCATGCATTCCTGCCTGCTCTTCCTTCTTTCTTTTGTTTTTCAGTGTTTTTTAAATTACATTGCTCTGCGCACGCGCGTGTGTGTGTGTGTGTGTGTGTGTGTGTGTGTGTGTTTCTCTGTGTGTGTGTGCAAATGTGCCACAATGGAGGACAAGTTAAGGGTTCTCTCCTTGCACCACGTGGGTCCCAGGAATCAAACTCAAATAGTCAGACTTGGAGGCAAGTACCTTGGCCTGCTGAGCCATCTTGCCAGCCCCTTCAATGTTTAAATTAGCATGTATTAATTATACATAATAATAAACTTCATTATGACATTTGCATACATATTTAATAATATATTTTTACCATTACCCTCTCTTGCCCCCCTCTCACTCCTGCTGACCCCTTTTATCTTCTCAACTAGTCTCCCTTCTACCTGCACATCGTTTTTTTCTCTGGGGTGGGGTGACCAATGATTTCCATTAGTGTTGCTTTCCAGGAGCATGGGGTGAAGGGTTATTTACAGGAGCGTGGGCAACTTACCAGTGCCTACATCACTGAAGATGTCTCTATCCACCATTTAAAAAGGTTTTTTTTTGCCATGCTGGGGATGGAACACAGGGTCCTGCCCATGCCAGTTAAACAGTTTTATTGCTGAACTATGCCCCCAGACCCTCACTGGGGGATTCTAGGCAGGTGCTCTACCACTGAGCCATGCCCCAGCTCCTCACTAGGGAATTCTAGACAGGTGCTCTACTATACTGAGATGAAGAGAGTATGAAATAGTGTTCCAGTGGCTTTAAATATATGCTTGGTAAATTAAGCTGAACCTTGAGCATGTATGCCTGGAGAGCCTTGTCCCCTGAAAAAGTTTATACAAGAATGCCTGTGGGAATGCTGGTGCTCCCCTAGTTTCTCAGGAGACACTTTGATCTCCCTAGAAGGCATACTGTGGAGATCCTGTTATCTTGCTCATTACATTTTGCTGAACTGCTATATTCTTGCCACTTTATTGTTCACTATCGTGTAAACATTCAGCTGTAGCTCTGCTGAGTATGAGAATCAAAGCAGAGCTGCCTATGCTTTTGGTACTCGTATGTGCAGTCGTGCGGCTTATTCACTCAGTTCTGTGATAATCCATTCAGGTCCCACGGCTGCCCCCACTGAAGGCCACACTGAGCCACACCCCAGTAGGGGCTCTATCACTGAGTCATGCCCTAGCCCTCTTTGTTTTGAGATGGGGTCTCAGTAAGTTACCTAGGCTGGCCCTGAACTTGCAATGTTGCCCAAGTTTATTTTGGAATTTGGAGTCCTCCTGCCTCAGCCTCCTGAGGAGCTGAGATTACTGGCCTGTGCCACCAGGCCTGGCACACATTCTTCATCAGGCCCCAGAGCCCTTCTTGGTGTCTGCACCTTAGTCCCCATTGGAGTCAGTGGTGGGAGGCCCAGGTCAGTGTCTCTGACCAGTCAGGACAAAGCACTCCTCAGTCTCAACTAAAGTCTACCATGACAGCTCTGACTCTGAGCAGGCTACCAGCAGTCCCTTCCCAATGTCCCTAACCATGGCAAGAGTCACATTGGAAACAGCCCACATGGCTGCCCCCACTCCACATGCATCATCTCCATGCCAGGCCTCATGTGACAAACTCAAGGGACACTTGTCATTGTTTCCCCTGTGTGACAGGTCAAAGGACATAGAGAGCCTAGCCAATTCACTACTCCAGGGCTGCCTATCTCAGGACAGTATGTCTGGCAATGGGAGGGCTCTCTGGGTAGCCAAGACCTCTGGGATGGAGAACAGGCCTCCTCACAAAAGGCTGAGAGGGTCCCTGGAGGGGAAGCAGAGGTTAGTAGGCCAGCTCTGGGGGCCTTGAATCAAGCCAAGGGTGTGGGCTTGCTCATAGACTGAGGTAAGCAGGTGCTGAAATGTGAGCACCTGCCTATGTGCTGTGCCCAGTTCTCTTCTTTGTTGTTGCTTTGCCTCTCTCCCTCCTCTTCCTTCTCCTTTGCTCCCTCCCTCTGTCTTCTTTTTTTTTTTTTAAGTTACAGTTGTGTTATGTGCTCACAGTTAATCTTGAACTCGATCCTTCTGCCTCTGTCTCCTGAGTGTCTTTGGAAAACACTTTCCTAGTCAAAGGCAACGCCCTCAGCCCCTCACTGGAGGATTCTTCGTGCATTGTAAGCAGATGCTGTACTACTGAGCTACACCCCCAGTTCCTTACTTGGGGATTCTAGGCAGGTGCTCTACCACTGAGCCACACCTCCAGCCCCTCACTGGGGGATTCTAGGCAGGTGCTCTACCACTGAGCCACACCTCCAGCCCCTCACTGGGGGATTCTAGGCAGGTGCTCTACCACTGAGCCACACCTCCAGCCCCTCACTGAGTCATGTCCCCACCCCTCAGTGAGACACACCCCTTCTAGCTTAAAGTGGGAGCAGATGCAGACAGAGTGGCCACTTAGTAACGCAGGCTACATGTGTGTGACACAGGACTGCCCCTTAAGCTTCCCATGCCAGGCAGCTGAGTCTCAGAAGCCCACTAGAGAGGCTGCATCTCCACTC
>NW_008354022.1:4257524-4287524 GCF_000622305.1 Nannospalax galili | reverse complement strand
CACCACCTCAGCCCCTACCTGCCCCATCCCTACAGGAAAGACAAGCTGTTGCTGTTTTCCCACCTCGAGGGTGAGTGACACAAGGCAGGGATGACCCTCAGTGGGAGACAGGACAGTGGGACAAGTGCTAGGTCGGGGAGGCCTTCTGTGGAAAGCTGAGACTGAGGGAACTGGCCTTGGGGGGAAGGCACACACATGCAGACTGTGTACAAAGGTATGATCACTTGGAGCCCTGACTGCTTGCCCTGCTGGGCAGGGGAATACAAGTCTGGCCTTCCTTCCAGGTCCTGAATCCCCCAGGTACCAGAACTTCTGCAAAGGTGGGTGGCTCCCAGGGGTGGGGAGTAAGCATGGGGGTCGCAGACCTGGAGCTCAGTCTAGATCCTAACTCTCCCATCTGGTCTCTTCCAGGAAGCAGACATGATCCAGATGCTGCCTATGTGTGAGTAGTCCTCACCCTGCCCCGCAGGCTTGTCCCTTGTCCCTTTTTGTTGCAGACCCTCCTACCTCCATCCCAAGCATCTTATTATTTATTGGTTTTTGTTTTGGCTTTGTTTTTTTGAGGGCCTCCCTGTAGCTCCAGCTGACCTGAAACTCACTATGTAGACCAGGCTGGCCTTGATCTTAAAAAGATCTACCTGCTTCTGCCTCCCAAATGCTGCGATTAAAGGTGTGTGCCACCAAGCCCGGCTTCAAGTATCTTTATTTATGAACCATCCAGTAAGAACACACCTCTGAAAAAGTTTAGTGGGGTAACCATGACTTTGTGGGGCATGGCACGTGGCTGTGCTTCAGGGACGAGCATCTGGTGGGGGACGGTCACTCTTCCTGCCATTTGGTGAGACAGGTTACTTGCCAAAGGAGGCTGAGGAAGGGGATCATAGCCAACATGGACTACATAGCAAGATGTGGCCACCCCACAATTATCCCCCCACCAAATAAAGGGCTGAGCCTGTAGCTCAGTTGTTAGAGTGCTTTCCTAGCACTGAACCCTGGGTTCCATCCCCAGCATTGCTTAAACCTGGTGTGGTGGCCACACCTGTAACTCCAGCACTTGGAAGGTGAAGGCAGAAGGATCAGGAGTTCAAGACCCTCCTCTTCTACACAGTAAGTTTGAGGCCAGCCTGAAATACAGAGACCATTTAAAAGGGGGTGGGGGGAGGTGGTGCTGGAGAGACAGCTCAGTGGTTAAAGCACTGGCTGTTCTTGCCAAGGACCAAGGTTTGGTTCCCAGTACCCATATGGCAGCTAACAACTGTCTATAACTCCAGTTTCAGGGAATCCAGTGCCCTCTTCTGGCCTCTGTGGGCATTGCACTTACATACATGCAGGTAAATCACTCATACACGTAAAAATAAGTAAATTAATTTTTTTAAAAAAGGGCCAGCAAGCTAGCTAATTGAATAAAGAGCTTGCTGCCCACCCTGACGACATGAGTTCTGACCTTTATACATGTACTGTGGCATGTGCACACTCGCATACAATCTCTCTCTCTCTCTCTTTCTCTCTCTCTCTCTCTCTCTCTAACACACACAAAATAAATAAATGTAAAAAACATGTTTAAAAGGAAAAGGGCTTGGCATGGTGACACATGCCTTTATAATCCCAATACTTGGGAGGAGGTGGCAGGAGGGTCTCAGGTTCAAGACCAGCTTGGGCTACAAAGGGAGGCCTAGTTTCAAAAAAAAAAAAAAAAAATTAAGGCCTGAGTTCCAGGGTACAGGGAGACCCTGTCTCAAAAAGACAAAAAAAAAACCCAAAAAACAAAACAAAACAAAACAAAAAAACCAAACCAAAACAACAACAACAAAACAACAATAACAGAAAAAAAAAGTATATGGATGCCCAGTACCCCCAAAAGAAATGACCCCTGACATGTACCCTCAGGTTACAAATTTAAAAAATTATAGTCTAGGCAAGATTTATTATTTTATGTGTATGAGTGTGGTACCTGCATGTAGGTAAGTGCACCCATGTCATACAATGCCCGAGGAGGACAGAAGAGGCTGTCAGATTCCCTGGAACCAGAGTTACAGACAGTTGTTAGCTGCCATGTGGGTGCTGGGATTCGAACCCAGGTCTTCTGCAAGAACAGTCAGTGTTCTTAACTGCTGAGCCATTCTCCAGCCCCAACAAGCTTTTTTTTTTTTGGTCTTTTTGAGACAGGGTCTCCTTGTAGCCCCAGCTGGCCTGAAACTCACTATGTAGACCAGGCTGGCCTCGAATTCACAGAGCTCTGCCTGCCTCTGCTTCCCAAGTGCTGGGATTAAAGGCCTGAGCTACCATGCCCAGCCCAGGCAAGCTTTTTAAAGGTCTCCTAGTCAAGCTATGCCCTCTAGTCCCAAGGTGGCTCAGGGGCTCTGGGAAATATCAAAAGTGGATCAGAGGCCAAGCTCCCTTAGGGTCCTAGGAGACAGGAGCTGCTCCAGCCTCACTGTCCTCCTGAGCCCCTCCCAGACAGGCCTGCTCAATAGCCTGCACTGCTCTGTTCTCTTGTCCAGAGACCCCATCCCCATAGACTACTACAACTGGGGACGTTTCCAGAAGCCTCCAGAAGGTAAGGTGGAAGATGAGGTGGAAAGGATGTAGAAGAGGAGGGGGGACATAGGTATGGACAGGGCATAGGTCTGCATCATGCAGAGAAGGGTGGGGAGGTAGAGGGAAGAAGGCTGCAGGCTGGGAAGGTGGGCAGGGCGGAAGGAAGCTGGTCAGTGCGGACAGAGGATGGGGCTGAGTGGGGTAGGGAGGGAACAGGAAGCAGAGGAGGAGCTGTGGGTAGGGACATCTGGGGAGGCCAGCTCACATGTCACTGAGGGCTGGGCAGACACAGATGGGCACCAATGACAGATGAGCCAGGACAGCCTTGCGGATGGACACTGAGACCTGCGGGCTGAGAGAGACTGGATCCTTTGGTCTTGACCACTTCTGCTTTACAAAGAGAGATACTGAGGAGGCCAGGGCCTGAAGAGGTGGGGCTGCCATCTGGGTCCTCCTGGCTCTTGCCTGGGCCAGGATTGCACAATAAGGGGTCTTCTTCTTTCCTCCACACACATGTTGCACACATGCACACAATGCAAAGCAAACCAGCAATAACAACAATGGTGACTGATCCAGAACAATACTGAAGCCCCTGAGGCCCCAGAGAGAGGGTTTGGTGGGCCTGCTGGGGTGGCAGGAGGGCAGAGGGACAGCAGGGGATTGTAGACAGCACCCAGCTGCAGGTCCCTCCCAACTCTTTCCACTGACAGATGATGACTCCAACTCCTATGAAAACGTGCTCATCTGCAAGCCTAGCACCCCCGAGTCAGGTGAGGCTGCCCCTCTGAGAAAGCAGACCAGGGCAGGGGTTGGCATCCTGAGCCGGGCCCACCCCCGTGCTTAAGAGGCGAGGCCCCAGGACTCAGAGCCTTCACCTGCCTTCTCCATGTCTCCAATGGTGCTAACAGGAGACCCCTCAAGAGGAAAGCCTTTGAAGGACTTGTCCTCCCTGACTAGAGCCATCCCTTTTGGAGGGGACTTTCTCCTGACTCCCTGCATCTATTCAGAGTTCCTAACTCCCTGCCCCCTCCCAATAGGTGGTGAGGACTCTGAGGATTACCAGAATTCAGCATCCATTCATCAGTGGCAAGAGTCCAGGAGGGCTACAGGTATGTACCCTGAGGGCAGAGGCTATTAGGGATGGAGAGAGTGTGTGTGTGTGTGTGTGTGTGTGTGTGTGTGTGTGTGTGTGTGTGTTCTGAGAGTGCTAGCCTGGGTGACTCCATAGTGAAACCTCCATCGCCCCTGAGGCTGAAGAGGCCTTGCACTCTTACCAGAATTCCCCTTTGCTACAGCTTTGTCTCGAGCTGGTCACCCAGCCCAGTGGATGGACTTGCTCTTGAAAAGAATTTCTGACAAATTGCAATGACAGACATGGAGAGTCTGATTCCATGTGATATTGTTGTCTGCTGTTGCTTTGTGGGGTCTGGGAATTGAGCACCCTGGCTGGGGGACATCGGTGGTGTGTGCCTATGGACTGTCCCTACACCCAGCTGTCCTGATCCACAGGTGTACAGTCATCCCCAGTGGGAAGCCCGGACGATGACTCTGGGGAGGCGGACTATGTGAACGGGGATGTGGCCGCAGCTGGGAAAGTCTAGAGGAGACGAAGGAAGGTACAGCTCCCCTGTAGCTGTCCTGGAGCTGGGGGCTGGGGGCGGGACACATACCAGACTACAGGGCTCCAATCTGGGGAAGAGCAGGGTGCTGAGTGAATGAGGCCTCAGTGGCTGGGGTGTGGGGAGGGGGGTTAGGACTATGTCTCCCAGAAGCAAAATGAAATGCTGTCTGCAGTCCTCCTGCTCTGCTTTCTGTGGGATGGGGGACCCAGGAGGGGTAGGCTTGGCCAGGTGACGGGTGGCACTGTGTAGAGAGGGCCAGGAGTGCTGGAAGTATTTGGGAGAGATAGCTAGTGAACTGTGGAGGGGTAGGATCTCCCAGTACCTTAGCACCCCAGAACCCATTTCTTCACTTACAAAATAGAGCTGCTGGCATTGACCTGTGAGACAGGATACTGCACACAGCCTCTATTGAGAAATAGAGCACCTGCCTAGAATCCCCCAGTTTGGGGCAGGTGCTCAGTGGTAGAGCACCTGCCTAGAATCCCCCAGTGAGGGGCTGGGGACAAGGCTCAGTGGTAGAACTCCTGTCTAGAATCCCCCAGTGAGAGGCTTGCGTGTGGCCTAGCACCCACATGGTAGTAGAGCAGTTGCCTGGAACACATCTCTAGCACTGAGAAAAATAAGAAATAATAAACATAAAATGAAGAATCTAGGCATGATTGCACAGGCCTGGAATCTCAGCACTTGGGAGGTAGAGGCAGGATGATCAGGAATCAAGGCTAACCTAGGCTACATAATGAGTTTGAGGCCAAGAGACTGTCTCTAAAATCCAAAAGAAGGGGGCTGGAGAAATGTTTCAGTGGTTAAGGGCACTAGCTGCTTTTGCAGAGGACCCTGGTTCAATTCCCAGCACCCACATGGTGGCAAACAACCATCTTTAACTGCAGTTCCAAGGAATCCAGTGCCCTCTTCTGGCCTCTGCAGGCACTGCATGTATGTGGTGCACTTACACACACATGCAGGCAAAACACTCATATGTATAAAAGAAAAAAAAAATTTTTTTTGGTCTTTTTTTTTTTTTTTTTTGGTCTTTTTTTCTTTTTGGTCTTTTTTGAGACAGCGTCTCTCTGTAGCCCCAGCTGGCCTGGAATTCACCGTGTAGATCAGGTTGATCTTGAACTCACAGAGATCTGCCTGCCTCTGCCTCCTGAGTGCTGGGATTAAAAGCATGCGCCACCATACCTGGCTAAGAAAAAATACATCATAAAAAAGAAATCAGATGGGCTGGAGAGATAGCTCTGTGGTTAGAATACTGGCTGCTCTTGTAGAGGACCCAGGTTTGATTCCTAGCACCCACATGGCAGCTAACAACTGTCCATAATTGCAGTTCCAGGGTATCTGATGCCCTCTTCTGACCTCCATGGGCATTGCATGACACAGGCACACTTACACACATGCAGACAAAACACTCATACACATAAAATAAAAACAAAAAATAAAATATTTAAAAAAGAAATTAAATAAGTGGTAAAACAAACATACAAGAATTACAATGTGCTAGGTGAGGTGGTACATGCCAGCAATCCCAGAACTCTGAAAGCAGAGACAGGGGGATCTCAACAAAAAGGGCTGTATTTTCCCTGGCAATAGGTCTTATGGAGAAAAACAGGGAGGGGATGGGGGCAGAAACGTGGAGTAAGGGTGATGGAGTCTGTCGCAATTTAGATAAGGTCCAAGGCACTCCCTGCCTCACTCCTCATGGGGAGGACATCCTGGTAGAACAGGTGAGGGATGGAGGAGCTGGAACAGGCCAAAACAGGGACACGGGGAGGAGAGCAGGTGGTTGGTGACCAAGAGTGTGGGTGAGGTTGGAGGCCGACCTGGCCGGGCCAAGCCCAGGGGAGTCAGAGTGCTGAGATTCCAGGTGTGAGCCTCCATGCCTGGCAAGCTTTCCTTTCGAGGGAAGGGAGGGAGATGGAGATGCAGGAGAGGACAGAGTGGACATCATTCGGTCTGCTGGCAGACACCGCCGTCTGCAGGGGGGTGGTTTTGGGCTTAGGCTGTGGCATCCGCTGTCCAGGTTGGCACAGAGAACAGCATGGAGGGAACAGTCCCATCTCCACTGTGTGAAGCAACCTGGTGGGTGTTTCCTTGAGTCAAGGCAGAAGAGCTGTTGGGCCCCCACACAGCAAGAGTGGGCCTTTGTGTATTTGAGGGATGTGATCATTGGATATGTCTAAATCTTCATTGTGCCTGAGTTGGGGGATGGGGTCCTGGTTTCATTTCTGTTGCTGTGATAAAACACCCTGACAAAAAGCAACTTAGGGGAGAAAGGGTTTATTTTAGCTCATCACATGGGGAAGTCAGGACAGGAACTTGAGCAGCTGGTCACCTCACATCCACAGTCAGGAGCAGAGAGATGAATGCATGCTTGGTGCTCAAGCCTGCTTTCTCCACTTTTACACAGTCCAGGGCCCCAAACCAGGAGATGATACCAACCACGGCAGGCTGGGTCTTCCCACATCAATCGAGACAGTCCTCCCAGTGGAGCTAGAGAGATGGTGCATGCTTAAGAGTGCTTGCTGTTCTTTCAGAGGACCTGAGTTCAGCACCCATGTTGGGAAGCTCACAACTGCCACTAACTCCAGTTTTAAGGGATAGGATGCCCTCTTCTGGCCTCCATGGATACTTCATTTATACATACACATAAATAGTATGTTTTAAAAAGACAATCCTAGGGTCTGGAGAGATGGCTCAGAGTTCAAGAGCACTGGCTGCTCTTGCAGAGGACCCAAGTTTGGTTCATAGCCCCACATGGCATCTAACAACCCTCTGTAACTCCAATTCTAAGGGATCCAACACCCTTTTCTGGAATGCACAGGTACCAGGCACACATGTGGTACACTTACATACTTGTAGGCAAATACTCATACACATAACATACAAAAAATCATTAAAACAAAGATAATCACAGGTCATGACCACAGACATGCCCACAGGTCGACTTGATCTAGACAATCCCTCATTGAGACACTTCCCAGGTGAGTCTAGTGTGTCAAGTTGGCAATTAAAGCTAGTGTGTCTGTGTGTCTATGTATCTGCATATGTCTGTGCATATATGTATGTGTGTGTACCTGTGCCATGGTGACTGTGTGGAGGTCAGAGAATAACTTGTGGGAGTTGGTTCTTCCCCCATATGAGTCCCCAGATTGAACCCAGGTTGTCAGGCTTAGCAGCAAACACCTTTATATACGGAGTCATCTCGCCAGCTCCCTCTTTTTAAAAATGATGATGGGAGCTCCATTTGCACAATCAGTGCAAGATACTTATTATAAAAATGATGATGATGATGATGATGATGATGATGAGTGGAGGCCAGAGGACAACTGTAAAGTTGGTTCTCTCCTTGTACCTTTGGGTGGGTTCTCAGGATTGAACTCAGGTTGTCAGGTTTCTGTGGCAAGCACTTACCTACTGAATCATCTCGCTAACCCCCTCTTTAGTTTTTTGAGTCAGGGTCTCATGTAGTCCAGACTGGCCTTGAACTTGCTGTGTAGCCAAGGCTGGCTTTGAACTCTCAATCCTCTTGCCTCCACCTCCCAAGTGCTGGGATTACGGGAATGTGTTGGAACACCCAGAAGTTTGTGTCTACTAGGCAAGTACTCTACTACCCACTGAGTTATATCTCCAGAGAGAAAGGGTCTCTGACTGGCCTGGAGCTTGCTGACTGGCCAGGGAGTCCGACCTGTCTCTACCTTCCCAGTGCTGAGATAGAAGCATGTGCCACCACACCTAGCTTCTTTGTGGTTCTGGGGAATCCAACTCAAGTTCCCCTGCTTGCCTGGCAAGCAGTTTACCAGGAGCCATCTCCCCAGCCCTGAAGCTTTTCCCTGACAAACTTTCCTCTCATGAAAGGGCCTGAGGGAATCATGAGCTCAGGAAGAGTTCGCTGCCTCCTGAAGATCGTTTTCCAGTGATGCTCAACCTTCAGACTTGCTATGGCTGCTCCCGGCAGGGACACTGACATCTGGAGGACAGCTTGGGAACTGCACTGGGAAGCACTGGGACTGCAGCCCTCAAACCATGACCCAGGCTTCCTGTGGGCAGAGCAAGGGGCCTGGTGACACCTGGCTCTGCTGTGATTGGAGGGCCAGGATTCAGGTCAAGCTGCATCCCTGCCCCATCCCCATATCTAAAACATTGTACAACAGTGGTATTTGTGTTCTGTTTTAATTTTGAGACAGGGTCTCCTTATATTGCCCAGGCTGGTTTTGAACTTACAACCCTCTGGTCTTAGACTCTCACGTGCTGGGATCACAGGATTGCACAACAGCTGGCTTTGCATCTTTTATTTTTTCTTTGGTTTGGACCTCAAATTGCTTATTAATATTTGTTTGGGGGGATTTTAAATGCCTGTTCCTATAGTTAACTTATATAGATGGAGCAATATTTAATACTGCAGATTTCAGGAAAATGTCCAAGTTTCTATCTTGTCTTTCAGAAAGCATTACAAGTACTAAATAACTTGAACGGATGAGTCTGGGGAGCCAGGGTTTCCTTGGCCCTTCAGTGAGGGCACCTGCTTGTTCCGAGCTTCCATTCACTGGAGTAGGAACAAGGCCAAACCGCCCTGATATCCCTTTGATAGGGACTACTGTCTGCAGTGGATGGAGGTACAGCGCAGTTTGGTAATGTGGCTGTAACAATGGTCATGGCCAGCTCTGCTATCCTGGGGCTCTCTGCTCCAGAGTGGCCTCTGGGTCTGTGTGGTGGGAAGGGCACGGTCTATAGAGAGTTTAAAGGTCAAAATGCCATTAGGGAAAGTGAGCCTCCCACCGAACATCCCAATAAACCATGAGCGGTTATTCTGCCACCGCCTATGTTCCTCTGCTTCAACCTTTTTCCTGTTCAGTTTTTGTGTGTGGTTGTGTTTGTGTGGGTGTGTGTAGGTGAGTGCCAAAGGTTGAGCATCCTCCTCTATTGCTTTCCACCTTGAGACTGGCCCTGATTGGGTCCCCCTGTATCCCCAACTGGCCTGGAACTCCCTACATAGACCAGGATGGCCTGAATCTTACAGAGATCCACCTACCTCTGGGACTAAAGGTGTGCACCACCACACCTGGCTTTATTTAGAGACAGGGTCTCACTGTGTAGGCCTGGCTAGCCTCAAACAGAGATCTGACTGCCTCTACCTCCTGGGTGCAGGGATTAAAGGTCTGCACCACCACACAGGGCCTACTTATGTGTGTTTGTGTTTATGTGTATGTGTGCCGTTGCCTGCAGAGACCAGCAAAGGGTGCCAGAGTACCTGAAACTGGAGTTGTATGTGGTTGTGAGTTGCTGGATGTGGGTGTCAGCAACTGAACTCAGGTCCTTTTACACAAGCTTGTAATCACTCAGCCATCTTTCCAGTCCTTCTCCACTTTATTTTTGAGACAGGGCCTACCACCGAACCTGGAGCTCACTGATGGCTAGGCTGGCCAGCCAGAGAGCCCCAGGCACCCTCCTATCCCCAACCTCCAGCACTGTGGTCACAGGTACAAACCACTGCACCCATTTTTGTGTGGTTCTGGGGATCAACTCAGGTCCTCATGCTTGCATACAAGCACTTTCCCCACTGAGCATCTCCCCTGCCCTTCCCCCTTTATTACCGTGTGGATTGGCATGTGTGCCATGGCCCAGGTGGAAGTCAGAGGACAACTTTGGAGTTGGTTCTCCCCCTCCACCTTTAATCAAACTCAGGTCACCAGGCTTGTGTGGCAAGTGCCTTTATCTACTGAGCCCTCCTTGCTGCCCATCCCCCTTGTCTTTTATTTTTCTTGTCTTTTTGAAACAGGGTTTCCCAGAAGCCCCAGCTGAAACTCACTATGTGGACCAGACTGGCCTTGAACTCACAGAGATCCATGTGCCTCTGCCTCCCGAGTGCTGAGACTACAGGCATGCGCCACCACGCCTAACTCGCCCTTGTCTTTTTGAGTCTATGTTGCTAGCCCATGCTGGCACTAAACTCATGACAATCTTCCTGCCTCAGCTTCCCAAGTGCTGGAGTTACAGGCCTGTGCCACCATGCCTGGCTCGGATAAAGACTTCTGAAGGAAAAGGCTAATACTTTTGTTCAATAGAAAAAAGCCCTGGGGTGCAGAGAGGAAAGGGTTGTGGCCAGGTCTTTGGAGTCCATGTCTGGCCCCTTTCACAGGACCTCACAGATTCATTCCAATAAACAGATACCACATGTTAGTGTATCAGACCAAGCATAGTGGCATATACCTTTAATCCCAGCACTTGGGAGACAAGAGGTAGGTGGATCTTTGAGTTCTAGGCCAGGCTGGTCTACACAGCAAGTTCCAGGCCAGCTTGCCCAAAACCTGTTCTGGCCTGGTGCTCACTGTACCGCAGAGGTTGGTATACTCATGACCTTCCTGCTTCAGCTTTTGGGAGCCTGGGACTACAGGCAAGTGGCACTCTGCCTAGCTCTATCTCCAATCGTTAAATTTTATTCATTGTCATGTGTGTATGATGTGCTCGTGGGCACTCACGTGGAGTCAGAGGACAACTTGGTGGAGTTGGCTCTCTCCTTCAACCTCTAGGTGAGCTCTAGGGCTGGAACTCAGGATGTCTCACTTGTACAAGCGCTGTACCTGCTGGGCTACCTCACAGGCCCACGCTAGTCTTCCTTGAGGCCTCAAGTAATAAAACATTCCAAGACAAACATCGAGAGGATTTATTACCTACAATGCCAACACCGTATGGCCTTCTTACCATGTTCCCAAGTCCCCAAGTCTGAGGCTGAATTCAAATACTCAAAGAATAGAGATGCATCAGAAGCAACATGTAAACCACTAGAATTTAAGTCAGGCGCAGGGCTGGAGAATGTGGCTTGGCTAACAGAGTACTTGCTTAGCATACAGGAAGCCCTGGGCTCCATCCCCAGCACTGCATAAACAAGGCATAGCAGTGCACACCTGTAATCTAGCACTTGGGAGATGGACACAGGAAGATAAGGAGCTCAAGGTGTTGAGGCCAGCCTGGGATACATGAGAGCCTGGTAAAGTCAGCATGTTCTAGTGCCAGGCTCAGGCATCATTTCCCTTGATCAGCACATCAGTGAAAAGAGTCCCCAATTCAACTGGCCACCGGAGCCATAGTCTTCTGACACAGCCTGGCCAGGAGCCCTGCCATCTGCAGAAGGGAGTTCACGCCTTCAGCCACTTTCATGTGGGTATAGCCGATTTCCTGAAACACAAGCAAACATACTGGTAGATAAGTGGCCACCACTTTTTTTTTTCCTTTTCATCTGAACTACTGGTTTGCTCATAACAGATACAATGAACCCAAAACATAGTACTAAAACACAAGGGGCCATGTTTCACTCAAGTTATTTCCTAAAGAGATTGTTTTCCTTTTTTCTGTGATAGGGATCTAAGCCAGGGTCTGGTGTGTGCCAAGTAAACATAATACAGAACCATGGCTCCAACCTGAAGGGTTTTTTTGATTTGCCTGCAGGAATGGAAGGGCACCATGTGCCTGCAATGCCCTTGGAGGCCAGAAGAGGGCTTCAGACCCCTGGAACTGGAGTTACAGACTGTTGTTAGCTGTCATGTGGGTGCTGGGAAATGAACATGGGTCCTCTGCAAGAGCAGCCAATGCTCTTAACTGCTGAGCTATCTCTACAGGCCCTGGATTCTTTTTTGACACAGGGTTTCATGCAGCCCAGCCTGGCCTCAAACTCCCTAGGTAGCCAAGGATGACCTTGAACTTAATGACCTTGATCTTCTTGCTTTTTCCTCCACAGTACTAAGTGTGGGCCACTATGCCTCCTGTGCTGAGAATCAAGCCCAGAGTTTCATGCATGCTAGATAAGCACTCTACCAACTGAGCCACATACCCAGCCAATTTTTTTGTAAAAGTAAACACAAACTTATCTGACCAGGCACCTCACTCTTGGGAACTCACCCAAGAGGACTGAGAACTTAGCTGGCATTCACACTGGTCCATATTACGTTCAATGTGTGCAGTGGCTTTAGCCATAGTAACCCACATGCCCCTCACCTGAACAGGTGTTCTGTGAGGCCACCCAGCAGAACATCACTCAGCTATAAGAAGGTGCCAGGGGCATGCTGCACGTGCCTGGAATCCTAGCTATCAGAAGGCTGAGGCAGGAGGATCGCTATGGTCAGTCTAGGTTACATGGCATGAGACTGTCTCAGAAAACAAAACAAGCATAAGCCAACTCAAAACAAGGCAAAGGGTGCACAGGTGTCCTGAGCTCCAACTGACCTTGATGAACTCCAGTTTCAAGTACTCAGCCATTGGGAAGGTTTTAGATACTCGGAAAATGTTGCCAATGATGTCTTCGGGTGAGTAGCCCAGGTGCCACAGGTGAGCAAGAATCTAAACAAAAGACACAACAGGATCTGAACAAAAGCTGGCCTGTAAGGACAATGGGGAGGTGGGTCCACCCACTGCCTCTGTCTATCACAATGTGGGAAGCAACAGCTTGTTCCAGAACCCTGTGTGGCTTTGAGAATCACCTGACCCCTACTGAGCTGTGCTAGGCTTACAGTGACACTGCTGTGTCACCTGCTGTCATCCAGGTTAGCGTAACTCATTTTCCCAGCAGTTCCCATGTTTTCAACCACAGGCAAGATGGCCTGATACCTTGCCCGCATCCTGTTTTTATGGGAGCCTTCTGGGTGGAACCACTCACCAGCCAGCTTTCCCTGGCTCAGAGTCATGAAGGCCCCTCATGACGGCCCCAGACAACCTAACCAGGGGGTTCTAGAAGTTTCCTGCCTTCTCTCCTCCCTCCCACCCACTTTCCCTAGCCTGTGGGTAGGGGTCTAGAGACAGTCCCTTGAGCCTTGGCATTTTGGGGGTGGATTTCTGGGGGATGAGAAAGCTATATTCTTAAATCAGAAAGCTACCCTCAGTGACCAGCCTCTGCCTTGGTCTCCCTGTAAGGCACCCCAGTTTCAAGCCAGCTCTGGATCTAGTCAACATCTAGCCTAGTTCTCAGGAGGTGAGGGAGAGAAGGCTATAAGATCAACAGCCTTGAACCATAACACTGACACCCACATGATTCAAGCCACCTACACTCCACCCATGCCCACTGGAGTCTGCTCACAGGACCAGGCTCTACCTCCAACCTAAACCCCTGTTGGTCCTCCTCTGTGGCTGCTGGGAGACTATGGGGCTCTGGAATGGCCCCATAGTCTGGGATGTTGACCTGTCTACCCAAGACAACACTGTATCACTGTGGGGCTGGGTTGCTCTTTCCTTGTGCCTCAGGCTAAGATTTCTGTGGAGGATGTAGTTAAAGCAGAAAGACATGCTGGATTCCAGGCCAATTACTTGTGTGGCTAAGGGCAAGGGGTCAGCTTCAGCAAATCCCAGCTGCGTGGTCTGTGTTAAGTTCTGAGTGGTTAGGCTCGTGCTAAGTCAGTCCCTGGCTAGTGGCACTGTTTTGGGAGGTAGAGCCACTATAGCCTGCCCTGTCCACTGTTTCCTGACCATCAAGGTGGGTGGGGTCTGAGGCATGTGCTCTTGCCTCATGTGCTCTACCATGCCTTCTTGCCACGCTGGAGGGCACCCTCTCCAACTATAAGTCCACATAAGCCCTTCCTTCTATAAGCAGCTTTGGTTGGGTGTTCCCACAGAATGACAGGGCAGCACCAAATTCAAAAGTGCACACAATGCCGGGAGTGACTTTTAGGGTTAAGGGCAGACGCAGAGTCCCGTAACCACCTCAGGTTCCTACTGCTCTCCTTGAAAGGCAGGGGGCACTGTGGGAACCAGGGGAGGAATGGTGGGCCCACCTTGTAGGCCTCATCAATGTTGGCTCCCACGCAATGCTGGATCATCTCCTTCACCAGCAGGGGATGCGGCTCGTCACAGACCTGAGCAAGGAACCAAGAGACACCAAGAGATGTCACAAGGCCCCATGGACTGGTTTTTACCTGTCTCCAGCAGCTGGATGGGATTTGGGAATATATGTCCCTCTCACCATTAAAGAGGTCCCGGGATAGAAAAGTTCCCCTCGCCCTGGTCATATACTCTTCAGACACAAAATGAATGGTCCACAGAGTGGCCAGGAAGACTCTGCTCAGGGTGCTGTTAAAAGCATGGTGCTGGGTGTGATGGCCTCACCACCACCTCAGTTCTGGGAGGCTGAGGCAGGAGGATCTCAAGTTCAAGGCCAGCTTAGGCTACAGTGAGACACCATCTCCTAAATCAATGAATAAATGGTGTGGTGACACAGGCATGTGATCCCAGCCTGAGGGAGCTGAGGCAGGAGGATCAGGAGGTCAAGGCCAGCCTAGACTACAAGGTCTGGCCTAGACCCTGTCTCAAAAAATAAAAAGAGGACAAAGAACTCCTGTTCCTAACCACCACCCCCCACCCCCCAGCAGAAGTGAAGGGCAAGGGCAGGCAGAACAGCTGCAGGGGGGCTGAGCACAGCTCTTAGAGCCTGACTGTCAGTATGGGGTGGGGGGAAGCACATCTCCAAGCAGGAATGCACCTACCAAGACAACAGTCAGCCTCCCACCGCCCACACTTGGGACCTTCCCAAGACCCTCCCCTGGCTCTCCTGGGTGTGAAAGAAAAAGTCATGGTGGGAAGGACAAATGGGAGCAGATACTCTCTTAGGCACCGAACTCAAGTAATGTCACCTTTGTTGGATACAATCACACTTCTCTCTCTTTTTGAAATGAGGGGTGGGGTGTCCTCATTATGCAGCCCAGGCTAGCCCCAACTCACAACCCTCCTGCCTCAACTTTTGAGTACTGGGATTATAGGTGGTCACCATCATGCCTAGTATATGTGGTACTATGGATGGAACCCAGGGCCTTGTGTCAGGCTAGCAATCTACCCACTGAGCCACATCCCTAGGCCTTTTTTTAAAGGCAGGGTCTTATTCTGTAGCCCAGGCTGGCCTGGAACTTGTGATCCTCCTGCCACAGCCTCCTGAGTGCTGGGCTGGTGGGCTGGTAGGTGTGGACCACCACGCCTGGCCATAGTCTACTTCTCCCAGTGGCTGTGCAGGTCCTCCTGGCTCTCCCCAGTTCTGGTACCTTGAATACATTCTCGCTGTTGATATAGCCGAATCCTGAGAATGTAGACTGCAAGTTGTTCAGTGCCTGATGAAGGACAAGAGACACAAGGATGACTTGGATGGCTTTGCCCGTCCCACCTCTCTCAGAGCCCCGATACCCACCTTCTCCCACCTCTCAGAGCTCCGATACCCACCTTCTCCCACCTCTCAGAGCTCCGATACCCACCTTCTCCCACCTCTCTCAGAACTCCGATACCCACCTTCTCCCACCTCTCTCAGAGCTCCGATACCCACCTTCTCCCACCTCTCTCAGAGCCCCGATACCCACCTTCCACAGCAGCTCACTGTCTTTCAGGGTGCTGGTCCCTGGTCCTCACTCTGACTCGTACAGCACTCACTTTCCAACCTCAGCTCCTAAGGGTGGTGATGTGATGTACCAACCTGGCGCATGTCTCCCTGGGCAGTAAAGATAATAGCTTCCAGGCCATCATCCGTGTAGGGCACTTCCTCCTTCTCGATGACATTCATGAGCCTGGTGAGGACCTGTGCATCTGTGAGCTTGGTGTAGCGGAGCACTGCACAGCGAGACTGGATGGGCTCTGGAGAGAGAGAGCAGACTAAGGGCTCCTGGTATGGCTGGCTGCCGCTCAAAGGACACAGCTGAGCCAAGAAGTACTGACAAGACCCAAGCCAACATCACCCAGCACACATGGGAAGTGAGCCTCAGGACCTACACCTCTACATGCAAGTCCTCTGATGAGTTCCAGCATGGGCTGGGCAGGACCCTTCAGACCAGCTCCATCAGGTTAGGAGGAACAGAACGCCTGTAGCCTCTTTAAAGGTCTATAAGGAAGCCAGGTGTGGTGCTGTATGCCTGTGATCCCAGCACTTAGGAGGTAGAGACAGGAGGATTAGAGTTCAAGGTCAACCTCTCAGTTGCTGGCTCAAAATATAACCCTGCCAACCCCGACAACAAAAAAAGACCAGGGCCAGTGAGATGGCTCAGTGGGTGAAGGTACCTGCCACCAAGCCTGATAACCTGAGTCCTGCATGGTGAAAGGAGAGACCTGACTCCTATAACTTGTTCTCTGCACACAGTGGTACACATGGCCACACACATACACACAAATAAATATAATTTTGAAAGAGTAAAAAGGGGAGGGGGGCTTCTGTCCAGGTTGGCAGCTGTGAGCTGGTGGGCAGCAAGCATATGGTCACACGCCTACGTGTGAGCACACACAGATGGGTGCAGAAGGGGGAAGTGGATAGATGAGCCTGCACAGTTGAGGATCAGCAGGATGGAAGTGAGGCAGAGATGACGTGAGACAGAAGTGAGAGAGCACTCACTGTGCATGCAGTGTGTGACAGAGCAGGCAGCAGACACTCTCCTGACAGGGAAGGCTAACATAGTGAGCAGCACCAGGGAGGGTGCTGCAAGGACACTGGAGTGTAAGGGTTTGGAGATCACTCCTGGTAGAGACAAAGCTCAGCACACAGACAGACTCAAAGCCAAGGGCCGGGCAGGCAGAAGAGCTAGAATGGGGGCTGGAGAGATGGCTCAGCGGTGAAGAGCCTGACTGCTCTTGCAGACTGGGTTCGATTCCCAGCACCCACATGGCGGCTATGAACCATCCTTAACTCCAGTTCCAGGGGACTCTGAAGCCCTCTTCTGACCTCTGTGGCACTGCATGACATGGGTGCACTCACATACATGCAGGCAACACACTCATACATGTAAAATAAAAACAATAAATAAATTAAAAAAATTTTTTTTCAAAAAGAGCTAGAATACACTCCAGTGGGCCTGGTGTACAGCCATCTCAACTACTCTGGAGGCTGAGGTGGAGGATTGCAAATTCAAGGCCTGCCTGGGCTACAGAGAGTTCAGGGCCAGTATGGGCACTGTAGAGAAGACCAGGTCTTAAAATAAAAAATAAACGGCTAGAATGATGACTCAGCAGTTAAGAGCACTGGCTGCTCTTGCAAAAGACCTGGGTAGGGTTCCCAGCACCCACATGATGGCTAACAACTATCTGTAACCCCAGTTCCAGGGGATCTGATGCCGCTTCTGGCCACCACAGGCATAGCATGACACAGTACACTTATACACATGTAGGCAAAACACTGATACACATAAAATATAAAAATAAAGAGGGCTGAGGATGTGGCTCAGTTGGTAGAGTACTTGTGTAACATGCTCAAAGCCCTGAGATGCAGGTTAGATCTACTCAACCTAATAATATAAACTCAGACACACCTAGGAAGAGGGAACCTCAACTAAGGAATTTCCTTTATCAGACTGGCCTGTGGCCATGTCTATGGGGCATTTTCTTTTTTTGTTGTTTTCTGAAAACCATATTTATACATTTTATTACATTCACAAAACAGGCTTCCACTACCATTTACCTACAATAATGGAAAAAAAAAAGTACACCTTTTTTTTTTTCTGTCTTTTTTGGTACTGTACAAACTTTATATAATACAAATATATCTCTGTTGCCAGGCGTGGTGGCGCAAGCTTGTAGTCCTAGCACTTGGGAGGCAGAGGCAGGCGGATCTCTGAGTTCAAGAGTTCAAGGCCAGCCTGGTCTACATAGTGAGTTCCAGGATAGCTGGGGCCACAGGGAGACCCTGCTTCAAAAAAACTAGGAGCTGGGGGTGGTGGCATTTTTTGGTCTTTTTGAGACAGGGTCTCTCTGTAGCTCCAGCTGTCCTGGAACTCACTATGTAGACCAGGCTGGCCTTGAACTCACAGAGATCTGCCTGCCTCTGCCTCTGCCTCCCCAGTGCTAGGATTAAAGGCATGCACCACCATGCCCGGCTGTTTAACTTTTTTTTTTTTCCCTCATGGGATGGAGGTGGTGGATACAGGGTATGGATGGTGGGTGCAGGGCCTGATCTGTATGGGGCATTTTCTTAATTGCTAATTGATATGGGTGGTGCCATCCCTGGGCAGGTAGGCCTGGGCTGTGTAAGAAAGGCAGCTGAGGGGGCTAGAGAGATGGCTCAGCGGTTAAGAGCACTGACTGCTCTTGCAGAGGACCTGGATTTGATTCCCAGCACCCACATGGCAGCTATGAACCATCCTTAACTCCGGTAACAGGGGAATCCGAAGCTCTCTTCCGACCTCCACGGCATTGCACAACTCAGGTGCACTCACATACATGTAGGCAATACACTCATACACATAAAATAAAAATAATAAATAAAACATTTTTAAAAAGTAAATAAATAAAGTAAAAAGGTAGCTGAAGCTGGCCTTCAAACCCAGCACTTGGGAGGTAGAGGCAGGCAGATGTCTGGGAGTGCAAGGCCAACCTGATCTACATAGCAAGTTCTAGGTCAGCTGGGGCTACAAGGAGACCCTGTCTCAAAAGGAACCCACCCCCCAAAAAACCCAAAACCCCAAAACCAAAACAAACAAAGAAAGGAAAGGTGGCTGGGCAAGACAGTAAGCGGCATTCCTCCATGGTCTCTGCTTAAGTTCCTGCCTTGGTTTCCCTTGATGATGGACAGTCAGTTGCCTGCCAAATAAACCCCTTCCTCCCCCAAGTTAGTTTAAGTCAATGATGTTTTTGTTTTGTTGTTTTGGCTTTGTTGGTCTTTTTGAGACAGGGTCTCCCCGTAGCCCCAGCTGGCCTGGAAGTCACTATGTAGACCAGGCTGGCCTTGAACTCACAGAGATCTGCCTGCCTCTGCCTCCCAAGTGCTGGGATTAAAGGCATGTGCAGTCACACCCAGCTTAAGTCAATGTTTTATGACAAAGAAGCAACTAGGACATCCAGCTTCCATCTGCAGTACCGAACAGGGGAAAAAAAATATAAAAATAAGGCAAGTAAGGCCAGCAAGATGGTTTGGTGGATAAAGGCTTGTTTCAGTCCCTAGGACCCACATGGTAGAAGGAAAGAACTGACTCCCACAAGCTGTCCTCTGACCTCCACACACATGCTGTGGCAGGCTGCACCCTGTACACACATACAAAAAAAATGCATTTAACATACATGCAGGCAAAACACTCATTAAGTAAAAAGTAAATAAAAGATGGCGCCTCACTGGATGCAGCTGCTTATGGTGCACACCCACCTATGATTTTGTCGGAAGCGTTACAGGCCAGAGCAAAGCGCGTGGTCTTGGAGTAGATTTCCATGGTTCTCCTCAAGGCCTGCTGGGCACCGTCTGTCATGCTAAGGCAAACAAGAAGGGGGCAGTTGGTGCTGGGCCTGGGAGCACAGGTTGGCCATTCCTCATGCTCAAGAGGCAGAAACAGGGGCATTGAAAGTTGGGAGCTCAGCCTGGGCTTTGAGGGAAACCCTGTCTCCAGCCACACCTGTCAGCCTCATCCAGGATGATGATCTTGTGTCGGCCTTTGGGAAGGGTGACTTTCTGCTGGGCGAACATTTTGATTTTATTCCTCACCACATCGATGCCCCTGAAACAGGAAGAATGTCGGGTGTACAACTTGAGGATGTTTATTTATTTAAATTTACCTTATTGTTACTGTGGAGAGAGGGGGATTACACATGCATGTGGTGCATGTGGCTGTCAGAAGACAACTTCTCTCCACTGATTCTTGGGATCATACTCTGAGCCTTCTACTGATCCTATCTTACTTTTTATTTTTTTTATTTTTATGGATGTATATTTGTGTTTGTGTCTGTGCCTGTCCATGTGCCTGCAGGTGCCCCTGGTGTCCAGAGAAGGTGTTGGATCCTCACACTGGAGTTAGAGGTGGTTGTGACATATCTGACCTGAGTGCTGGAAACCAAACCTGGATCCTCCACAAAAGCAGTCAATGTTCTTAACAGCTGAGCCATCTCTCTAGCCCCGTATTTTACTTTTTTGAAACAGAGTTTTCCTATAACATTGAAATCCCCCTGCCTTAGTCTCACTGGTGCTGGGATTTCTCATGTGCACCTCTCCCCACAACCTTACAAGGTACTCTCAAATCCTCCACCTGGCTACTAAAGGCTACAGGACCTAATTTTAATTTGAGAACTTCCTTTCTGAGTAAAGTTATCTGTTTATCAAGATTCATATTTAATGACATTTATTCCTCCTTGGAGGTGTTGCAAAAAGCAAAGCAGGCTAGGGATGTGGCTCAGAAGGTACAGGGCTTCCTTGGTATGCATGAGGCCCTGGGTTCCACACACAGCGGCACGCAAACCGAGTGTGGTGGTACATGAGTGTAATCCCAGCACCAGGGAAATGACGACAGAAGGATCAGGAGGTCATCCTTAGATACAAAGTGAGTTTAAGGACAGCCTGGGCTACACGAGACCCTGTCTCTCTCTCTCTTCTCTCTGTCTCTGTCTCTGTCTCTCTCTCTCACACACACACACACATACACACACACACTAAGAGAGGAGCTCGGTGGTAAAGAGCGCTGGCTGCTCTTGCAGAGGACCCAGGTTTGCTTCCCAGGACCCATATGGTGGCTACAACCATCCCCAACTCCAGTTCCAGGGGATCCGATGCCCTCTTCTGGCCTCTCTGGGCATTGTATGACACAGGTGCACTTACATACATGCAGGCAATACATACATATACATAAAAATAAGCCAGGTGTGGTGGCAAGCACTTGGGAGACAGAGGCAGGCAGATCTCTGTGAGTTCAAGGCCAGCCTGGTCTATATAGTTGAGTTCCAGGTCAGCTGTGTTGGGTTTTTTTTTGGTCTTTTTGAGACAGGATCTCCCTGTAGCCCCAGCTGACCTGGAAATCACTATGTAGACCAGGCTGGCCTTGAACTCAGAGATCAGCCTGCCTCTGCCTCCTGAGTGCTTGGAACCAAAGGTGTGCGCCACCATGCCCAGCAAAAAAAAAAAAAAAAAAAATTAAAAAATTAAAATTTATAAAAAAGAAAGAAAATGTGGTGGTGTAGACTATAATGCTAGTTTCTTGGGGGGCTGAGACAGGAGGATCAAAAGTTTAAGGTAAGCCTGACCTAAAGTGAGTTCAAGGCTAACTTAAGACTCTTAAGAAAAACAAAAAGAGCTGAGGACATGGCTCAGTGGTACAGCACCTGCCTACAATTCCCCAATGAAGGGCTGGGGTTATGGCTCAGTAGCAGAACATCTACCTAGCACAAACTAGGCCCTGGGTTCCAACCGTAGCACCACACATACAAAAAGGTGAAGCAAGTCAGTGACAGATGAGTAGATGTGACGTGATATGCAGGTGGAAACTGTCCTACTTGCTACAGGATGGACGTTGCGCTGAGGGAAACAGAACAAGTAAAACTCTGAACAGCTCCCTGCACCACAAGTGACCTAGAATAGTCAGTGAGATAAAAACAGAAGGTAGACTGTGGTTCTCAGGGGCTGCAGCAAAGGGAAACGGGAAGCTGCTTAAAGGGTACAGAGTAGTTTCAGTTTTGCAAGATGAAAAAGTTCTGATGCCTGGTTGCACAACAGCATGGCTATATTTACCATTACTGAAATGGATACTTAGTTTTAGCACTGTACCATGGTGCACACTTGCAATCCCAGCATTTGGGAGGCTGAGGCAGAAGGAATATGAGCTCAAGAACATCTTTGGCTACAAAATGAATTCAAGGCTAGAGTGGACTACAGAAATCCTGTTTTAAAAACCCCAAAAGTGAGTAAGGCATTGCAGTGCACGCCTTTAATCCCAGCACTTAGGAGGCAGAGGCAGGCGGATCTCTTTGAGTTCCAGGTTAGCATGGTCTATATAGTAAGTTCCAGGATAGCCAGAACTAAAAAATGAGATCCTGTCTCAAGCAACAACAAAAACATCCAAAAAATAAGAATTGGAGAACAGTCTTAGCAGTGGAGCATTTGCTGCTCTTGCAGAGGATCTAAGTTGGGTTCTCAGCACCTACTTTGGCAGTTCAGTCCATGACCACCTATAACATCTCAAGAAGATCTGACACCCTCCTCTGGCAATTATACTCAGTTGTACAAACGCACAAAAACACATGGAGAACAGGAAGATGGCTCACTAGGTAAGGCACTTGCTGTCAACCCTCACAACCTGAGTTCAAGGGTCCCACATAGTAGAAGAGAGCTGACTCCACGTTTTCCTCTGATCTCCACATGCTTGCAGTAGCACAGGCCACCCCCAAATTTTAAAAAAAAGTAATACAAATAATTTTTTAAAACAGAGAGAATAAATGTTATGCAAAAAAGAGAGAGGGAGAGAGAGAAAGAATAATTCAAAAGGCCATCAGCCAGGTATGGTGATGCACACCTTTGATCCCGGCACTTGGGAGGCAGAGGCAGGCAAATCTCTGTTGAGTTTGAGGCTAGCATGGTCTGCATAGAGAATTCCAGGCTAGTCAGGGCTACAGAGTAAAATACTATCTCAAAAAACTGAAACAGTGAGCTGGCTCAGTATTTAAGAGCACTAGCTGCTCTTTTTTGTAAAAATATTTTATTTATTATTTTATTTTTATGTACATGAGTGTATTGCCTGCATGTATGTGAGTGCACCCGTGTTGTGCAATGGTGTGGAGGTCAGAAAAGGGCTTCGGATTCCCCTGGAACTGGAGTTAAGGACGGTTCGTAGCTGCCATGTGGGTGCTGGGAATCGAACCCAGGTCCTCTGCAAGAGCAGTCAGTGCTCTTAACTGCTGAGCCATTTCTCCAGCCCCAAGCACTAGCTGCTCCTACAGAGAACCCAGGTTCAATTCCCAGCACCCTCAAGGTAGCTAACAATCGTCCGTAACTCCAGTTCCAGGGGAATTCTATGCCCTTTTCTGACCTCTTCGGGTAGTGTATGACGTGGGTACACTTCCACACATGTAGGCAGTACACTTATACACATTAAAAAACAAAAACCAAAAAAGCCAGGCATGGTGGTGCTCAGCTCACCTTTAATCCCAGCACCCAGAAGGCAGAGGCAAGTGGATCTCTGTGAGTTCAAGGCAGCCTGGTCTACATAGTGAGTTCCAGGCCAGCTGGCCAAAGGGAGACCCTGTTTCAAAAACAAAACAAAACACCAAAACAAACAAAACAAAAACAGAAACAAAAACAAGAATCAGACACTAGCAGGCGCTGATTCTCCTGATTCTCCTGCTGGGGTCACTGGGAAGGGAGGGATGCAAATGTGGAGCCAGTGAGGTGAGTGCAAGGCACAAGCTAGACCTAAAGCAAAGTCATTTCTATACACACATGGAACAAAAGGCCTCCACCTCTTCCCACCACACCTGTCATTGGAAGCGTTGAGTTCCAGGACAGCATCTTTCAGGGCTGGGCCCAGCAGTGCTCGCGCCAAACACAGGATGCTGGTTGTTTTGCCAGTTCCAGGGGGACCCTGGGGAAGAAGGCTGCCCTAAGTGCTTCATGACAGAAGGACCCCTATGCAGGTCCTGCTGTTTCCCACTGCACATCGTTGGCACTTGCTCCTGTGACTCTCCACCCCACCCCATTCCAGCCAGTGACCCATAGGTCTCTCATTAATGCTAAGGTGAGTGAAATGGTGGGGAGCCTCCCTGAGGATGTGAGATGCCAGAGGACCAGGCCTGAGTACTCACCGCAATGATGATATTGGGCACATTGCCTTCTCTTGCAAAGACCTGAGCGAAAGAGGTTGGTTAAGCCAGGTGTGGTGTTGTATGCCTCTAATCTCAGCACTCAGGAGGCTGAGAAAGGAGGCTCAGAACTCAAGTCCAGCTTGGGCTACAAATCAAAATCCTGTCTCAAAACAAATGGGCTGGCAAGATGGTTCAGTGGTTCAATGCACTTGCCGCCAAGACTGATGACCTGTGTTGCATCTCCAGAACACACATGGTAGCAGGAGGGAACCTGCAAGTTGTCCTATGACATCTACTGAGGTGGGAAAAGCCACCCTGAATGTGGACAGCACCATCCCATGGACTGGGGACTGCATGAAAAGGAGAAAGCAGGCTGGAGAAATGCTCAGTGGTTAAGAGGCTGTTCTAGTAGAGGACCCAAGTTCAAATCCTAGTACCCACATGGCAGCTAACAACCACCTATAACTCCAGTTCCAGGGCATCCGACACCCTCTTCTGACCTCCGCAGGCATTGCATGACACGGGTACACTTACACGCATGCAGATAGCACACTCATACACATAAAATAATAAAATTAAATATTTTTTAAAAAGGATAAAGTGAGCAGAGCACCAGCATTCATCTCTCTGCATCCTGACTGTGGGTGCTCTTGGTGCCATGCCTTCCCACCATGATGGACTGCATCATCAAACTGTGAGCTACAATAAACCCTTCCTTCCTTAAGTTCTTTTTATCAGGTATTTTGTCTGAGCAATGAGCAAAGTACTCAATAAAGCCTCTCCTTCACTATCTTGGACAGTTTTCTCCAACTGCCACTGGCTTATTAGCGTCACAGTATGATGTTAGCTCAGTTGACAAAGTCCCTTACCTCCAACCTGCTCACAGTGTCTTCATTTCCAACAATTTCATTGAGCTTTACTGGCCTGTATTTTTCAACCCTGTTTTAGGAAAAAGCAAAAAAAAAAAAAAATGCTGACATGGTTAATCTCACACTGCTCAAAAGGATGGAGCAGGATGGGGTAATCCTGCATGCTTTACCAGGGTGAGGCAGTGTCTGCTGTCATTCAGACATATGGGAGGCTAACCCAGAGGGCCCTTGACTTCTAAGCTTGCCTCCACTACATATCCAGACCTTGTCTCAAAAACAAAAAGTAAGGGGCTGGCAAGAGGGTTCACTGGATAAAGCTGCCAAGCTGGATGATCTGAGTATGAGCCCTTGGACCCACAGGGTGGGAACAGAGAACTTACTCCCCCAAGTTGTCCTCTGATTTTCACATGTACACTGCAGGATATGTCAGGACAGCACACAAACATACACAAAATACGCGTAATCCTAAAAATTACTATGTTAGGGGGCTGGAGAGATGGTTCAGCAGTTAAGAGCACTGGCTATTCTTATAGAGACTCAGGTTTGGTTCTAGCACATGGCAGCTAACAACCACTCATAACTCCAGTTCCAGGGGATCCAACCCTGTCTTCTGGCCTCCAGGGCACATGACACGTGCACTTACATACATGCATAAAACAAAATGAAGAAAAAGAAATAAAATATATTTAAAAATAATAAAAGAAAATAAGCTGTGGTAGTAAACACTTGTAATTGCAGTACTTCGGAGGTAGAGGCGGGAAGATCAGAAGTTCAAGGTTAGTCTGTGCCACATGAGACTATTTCAAAAAATTAAAAGATAGGCATCAGTGAAATGGCTCAGTGGGTAAAGATGCTTGCTGACAAGCCTGAAGACTTGAATTTGATCACCAGAACCCACAAGGGAAAAGGAGAGAAATGACTTCAGAAAATTGTCTTTTGACTTCCACATGTAAACACACACAAAATAAAATTTAAAATAAAAATAAAAGAAACAGCTGAGCCTGGTGACACGTCTTTAATTCCAGCACTTGGGAGGCAGAAGCAGGAGGATCTCTGTGCAATGGAGGCCACCCTGGTCTACAGAACAGGTTCCAGGCCAGCTGGGGTACAGGGAGACATTGTCTCGAAAAAATAAAAATAAAATTTTTTTAAATCTCAGTACTCAGGAGGCAGAGGCAGGCAGATCTCTGTGAGTTCAAGGCCAGCCTGGTCTACACAGTGAGTTCCAGGACATCTGGGGCTACAGGGAGACCCTGTCTCAAAAAGATAAAAAAAAATAATAATAATTTTTTTTAAAGAAAATGAGATTCTTCAAGTCAGCACACTGATGGCAGAAGAGGTACAAAGATTTGACCATCAAGACTCCCTTTGCCCTTTATTATATTTTGTTGCTTCAGTTTTTTATTTTATGTGTATGCATGTATTGCCTGCGTGTAGGTAGGTGCACCCGTGTCATGCAATGCCCGTGGAGGACATAAGAGGCTGTCAGATCCCCTGGAACTGGAGTTACAGACAGTTGTTAGCTGCCATGTGAGTGCTGGGATTCGAACCCGAGTCTTCTGCAAGAACAACCAGTGTTCTTAACTGCTGAGCCATCTCTCCAGCCTGCTTCTTCAGTTTTTTACATTATGTATTTATTATGTATGCATGCACATGCACCTGCCATGGTACATGTGAAGAAGAGAGAGGAAAACTTGCTGAAGTCAGTTTTCTCCTTCCTCCATGTAGAAGTCAGGGACTGAATGCCTTCGCAGGCAGTCAGGCTTGGTGGAAAGTAACTTTGATGGGCTAAGCCATCTCACTGGCCTTTTCTTTTTTGGAGACAGGGTCCCATGTAGCCCTGCTTGGCCAGGAACTCACAGAGATCTGCCTGCCTATGCCTCTTGAGTGCTGGGATTGAAGACCTGCACCACCACGCCTGGCCCATGACTGAGATTTTTCATGATATACTAAAAAATAAAATGTACCAGCACTATATTGCATGACACCCTGCAGGCCAAGTTCAAACTTCACTCTAGACACATGAACTTGGAGACCCACATCCCACATCAATAAACAAAAACCTCCAATTGGATCAGGTGGTTGTCACATGTCATGCCAACACTTGGTAACTTGAGACAGGATGGCTGCTACAAGTTCAAGGTCAGCCTGGACTACACAGTGAGAAAAAGGACTTGGATGAGGCTCATCTGTTAAGAGTGCCCAGGATGCAGGGAAGCCCCAATTCTATCCACAGCCTGCATAAAATAGACATGGTGGTGTAAGCCTGTCAGCCCAGGGAGGCAGGAGGATCAGGAGTTCAAGGTCATCCTCCGTTACATAGTGTGTTAGAGGCCAGCCTGAGCTACATGAGATATTGTCTCAAAAGGAAACAAACCAAGAGGGGCTGGGGAGATGGTGCAGCAGTAAAGAGCACTGACTGCTCTAGCAGAGGACTGGGATTTGGTTCCCAGCACCCACATGGTGGCAAACAAAGGTCCTTAACTCCAGTTCCAGGGGATCCAAAGCCCTCTTCTGGCCTCCATGGACACTGCAGAACACAGGTGCACTTACGTGCATGTAGGCAATACTACACTCACACACAAAAAATAAAAATTTAATTGAAAGAAACAAAAACAGGACGGACTTAGTGGCGCAGGCTTGTAAACCCAGAGGCAGAGGCAGACGGATCTCTGTGAGTTCAAGGCCAGCCTAATCTACATAGTGAGCTCCAGGCTAGCTGTGGCTACAGGGAGACCCTGCCTCAAAAAGACCAAAAAAAAAAAAAAAAAAAAAAAAAAAAACCAACAAAAGAGTGAGATCATGTATTTAAAAGAGAAAGAAAAAGAACACCAGTCCCACAAGGGTCCCCAAGAAACTCCCGAGGCCCCGCCCCTGAGCTGGGCCCGCCCCGACCGCCCCACCCCCGCGCCACTCATGGCAGCACCCTCACCACGGCAGCTCGTAGTGGCCAGCGCCGCCTGCGGCCTTGCTGACAACAGACGCAGAACCCTGCGTCCCGCTCTCCCCGGCACCATTGCCGCTCTCCTCCGCTTCCATTCCAGTGCCCGATCTTCCCGCCACCCGAAGCTCCGCCCCGTGACGCCAATGTTTTCCGCCTCGTGACGCCATCACTAGTTTCCGGGCAGCACCGGAAGTCCAGGCCCGCCTTATTCTGCGCCTGCGCAGTAATTGCAGCCAGGGTGCGCCTTGTCCGCTAGAGGGCGCCGTAGCTACGGGAAGATGAGGAGATGTTACTGTGTTGCTTCCCCTAAGACTGGAGCCTTTGGGAGGGGACATTTGTGTCTTTGTTTTATTTTATTTTATTTATTATTTTTTAATTTTTGTTTTGAGACAGGGTCTCCCTGTTGCTCCAGCTGGTCTGGAACTCGCTGTGTAGACCAGGCTGGCCTTGAACTCCCAGAGCTCTGCCTGCCTCTGCGTCTGCCTCCCATATTTTGTTTTGTTTGTTCTGCTTTGTCTTTATTTGATTTTTTATTATGTTGTATTATTTATGGAATTTTATCTGTCTTGGCATTTCTTTTTTTCTCTTTTTTTCTTTTGATTTTTTTGAGACAGGGTTTCCCTGTAGCCCCAAGCTGGCCTGGAACCACCCCTGGCTTGTATTTTATTTTTTACTTGTTTTGATAGGGTCTCACTACATAGCCCTGGCTGCCCTGGAACTCATTATGTAGACCAGGCTGGTCTGGATCTCACAAAGATCCACCAGCCTCTGCCTCCCAAGTGCTGGGACTAAAGGCCAGTGCCACCACACCTGCCTTTCTTGGTTTTGCAAGACCTGTCTCTCACTCTGTAGTACAAGCTGTCCTTGAACTCGGTACTATCCTCCTTCCTCAGCTTCTTGAGTGATAGCCTTAGGTATTTTGTTTTATTTTTCTTGGCTTTTCCACACAGAATCTTGCTCTATGCTCCAGGCTCAGCCTCCCAAGTGCTAGAATTACAGGCCTGGGCCACCATGCTGGCTAGGAAGAAAGGTTTGAGTGATTTTCAGAAGACGCCCACTCCACCGTGGCCCTTCTGAGGCTGTGCCAGGTAGCTCCTGCTGTGTGTGCAGGGATGAGCGGGCTCCTATAGGCTTTGCTCTATGAACTTGGACCCTGCATAAGGAATTGGATGTCCATTGCTGATGTCCTGGCTCTGGGGTGACCCAAAGTCAGAGCCAACCATGTCTGGGGCCTGCCCAGTAGTCTGATTGTTCTAGTGTTCTATTTATCTGTATGTTCTGAGTGAGCTCCTGCACCCGAAATCATGTTGAGTCTTTGTTCTCCGGGACTTCTCTCTGATTCTCTTACTCTCACCTATGATGTAGGTCCCAGATACAGAACTCGGGTCGTCAGACTTGATTGCAGGCACCTTCATCCACTGAGCCATCTTGATGGCCCCTTATGCATCTTTTGTTTCTTTCTTTTCTGTTCTTTTAAGTATTTTATTTATTTATTTATTTATTTATTATTTATTATTTTTTGTCTTTTTGTGACAGGGTCTCCCTGTAGCCCCAGCTGTCCTGGAACTCACTATGTAGACCAGGCTGGCCTCGAACTCACAGAGATCTGCCTGCCTCTGCCTCCCGAGTGCTGGGATTAAAGACGTGCGCCACCACGCCCGGCATTATTAGTTTATTTTTTATGTGTATGAGTGTATTGCCTGCGTGTATGTGAGTGCACCTGTGTCCTGCAATGCCGCGGAGGTCAGAAGAGGGCTTCAGATTCCCCTGGAACTGGAGTTAAGGACAGTTCATAGCTGCCATGTGGGTGCTCGGAATCGAACCTGGGTCCTCTGCAAGAGCAATCAGTGCTCTCAACCACTGAGCCATCTCTCCAGCCCCATCTGTTTTTTTTTTCTTTTGTTTTGTTTTACTTTTATTTTATGTCTATGAGTGTTATGCCTGTGCAACCATGTTTTGCAATGCCCATGGAGGACAGAAGAGGGAGTCAAATCCCCTGGAACTGAAGTTATAGATGGTTGCTAGCCACCATGTGGGTGCTAGAATTTGAACCTGGGTCTTCTGCAAAAACAGCCAGTGCTCCTAACCACTGAGCTACCTCTCCAGCCCCCAGTTTTCTGTTATTTATTTATTTATTTTGATTTTTATTTTATGTGTATGAGTGTTATGCCTGCATGTGTGTAAGTGCACCTGTGTCATGCAGTGCCCACAGAGGACAGAAGAGGACAGAAAGGGATTTTGGATCCCCTGGAACTGGAGTTATGGACAGTTGTTAGCTGCCATGTGGTTCCTGGGAATCGAACCCAGGTCCTCTGCAAGAGCAGTCAGTGTTTAACCACTGAGCCGTCTCTTCAGAGTCCCCAACACATTTTTTTTTTTTTGTCTTTTTGAAGCAGGCTCTCCCTGTAGCCCCAGCTGTTCTGGAACTCACTATGTAGACCAGGCCCCAACACATTTTTTAAAAAAATAAAAATAAAGCGGGGTGTGGTGGCACACACCTTTAATTCCAGCACTTGGGAGGCAGAGGCAGGCAGATCTCTGT
>NW_008354022.1:4226622-4257370 GCF_000622305.1 Nannospalax galili | reverse complement strand
AACAATAAATCCCAGCACTTGGAAGGCAGAGGCAGGTGGATTTCTGAGTCCAGCCTGATCTACATAGTGAATTCCAGACTAGCCAGGACTACATAGTAATACCCTATCTGAAAGAAACAAAAAGTAGGAACTAGAGAGATGGCTCAGCAGTTAAGAGCTCTGGCTGCACTTATATAGGACCCAGGTTTGCTTCCTAGCACCCACATGGTGGCTAGTAACTGCCCATAATTCCAGTTCCAGGGAATCCAATGCCCTCTTCTGGCCTCTAAGGACTTTGCATGCACAGGTGCACTTACATGCATGCACGCAAAACACTGATAAACATAAAAATAAAAATAAAATAATTAAATTTTAAGAAGTAACAAAAGGGGCTGGAGAGATGGCTCAGAGGTTAAGAGCACTGACTGCTCTTGCAGAGGACCCGGGTTCAATTCCCAGCACCCACATGGGAATGTCCTTAACCATCAACTCCAGTTCCAGGGGAATCCGATGCCCTCTTCTGACCTCCTCAGCATTGCACAACATGGGTGCACTTACATACATTCAGGCAATACACTCATACACATAAAATAAAAATAATAAATAAATGTATATAAAAAGAAGTAACAAAAAACCCCAAAAGTAAAAAAAATAAGTGAAAAACAAAGTTAAAATAAAAAATAAGGTGCCAGGCATGGTGGCACATACCTTTTAATTCCAGCAGTGGGGAGGCAGAGGCAGGGTGATCTCTATGAGACTGAGGCCCACCTGGTCTACATAGAGAGTTCCAGGCAGTCAGGGCCACATAGTGAGACCTGTCTCAAAAGAAAAAAGACCATACTTTCTTGCCAGGCAGGGTGGTACACATCTGTCACCCCAGCACTCAGGAGACAGAGATAGGAAGATCCTAAGTTCCAGGCTAGCCTAGGGCTACATAGGGTGACTCTTGTCTCAACAGAACAAACAAGGACAAAAAAATGGGAAGGTGACCCACCTGTCACCCCAGCGTTTGAGAGGTGGTGGCAAGCACATCAGGAGTTTGAGGCCAGTCTGTGATACATGAGATTCTGTCTCAAAAAAGCAAACAAAAAATAGGGTTTGGGATATAACTCAGTGGTAGAATACTTGCTTAGCATGGTACAAGCTCGGGGTTCATGGGGCTGAGAGATGGTTCAGCAGTTAAAAGCACTGACTACTGTTGCAGAGGACCTGGGTTCAGGTCCAAGCACCCACATGGCAGCTAACAACTGTTATAACTCTAGTTTCAGGGGATCCAATGCCCTCTTCAAGCAAAACACTCATACACATAAAATAAAAATAAGTAAAAAAAAAAATCTAGCTGGGTGGGATGGCACATACTTTCAATTCCAGCACCCTGGGGGCAGAGGCAGGTGGATCTCTGTGAGATTGAGGCCAACCTGGTCTACATGCCAATTTCCAGGCCTGTTGGGGTTACAGGGACACCCTGTCTCAACAACAACAAAACAAACAAATGAAAATAAAGTGTAACAATGTACTTAAAAAAAATTAAAAAAAGAACCTCTCTGGTTTCAATCACCAGTTCTGCAAAAAAGGAAAAAAAATTTCTCCCAAGGTGTCATTTTCAAACGTTAAGTCTGGTGATTTCCAAGTGTGCCTGCTGTTAACAAATGTGGCAAAGCACTACTTTGCCGACACACCTGAAGAAAGAACCAGTCTGCCTCCATGAACACGTGTTCCAGCAAGCGCCTCTGCTGGGTGCTGAGGTTTCGCTCCAAGGCGTTGTTTAAACATTAACAGTTTTGAAACTTTCAGAACTGCTTTGCTTTCTTGCTTCCTCTTTGATAATAATAAGAAAACAAGGAGGGAATTTTCCCAGATGGGTACAAAGGGCACATTTTTATGCACCAGGATGTGGGAATGACCCTCAGGACCCTGGCTGTGGGTGGGCTAGCTGCCCCTGTGCTGTGCAGGCTGGGTGATCACTGAGCTGTTTAGTTTCTTCTATTTTTGGTCTGCCAAGTGACTCATGGGAATTCTTCCCTCTTCCTGTCCTTGCCATGTTCCCTCCCGCCAACCCCACTGTGATCACTTCATCTGCTGAGTGACTAGGGACGGATCAGCTCCACGTTCAGCTGAGCTGAGACCCAGGAGGCCTTCTGTTGAAGGTAGATGAGAGACAGGAACCCTTTTCCTTTTTTTGAGATGGGGTCTCATGTAGGTCAGGCTGGCCTCAAACCCACTATGTCACCTAAGCTGGCTTTGAACTTCTTTTTACATTTATTTATTTGAAATGTATGACTGTTTTGCCTGAATATATGTAAGTGTGCCATGAATGAAATGCCCATGGAGGCCAAAAGAGAGCATCGGATCCCCTGGAACTGGAGTTATAGACCGTTGTTAACAACCACCCTGTGGGTGCTGGGAACTGAGCCCAGGTCTTCTGCAAGAGAAGCCAGTGCTCTTAATTGCTGAGACATCTCTTCAGTCCCTTACTTTGAACTTCTGATCCTCCCAACTCTACCTCTGGAATGCTGATATCACAGGTGTATGTACCCACACCCCATTCCTGTGATGTCATAGATGGAACCCAGGGCTTACTGCATACTAGTTAAGCACTCTACCAACTGAGCCACATCCTCTATTTGTTTTGTTTTGGGTTTTTTTTTGAGACAGGGTCTCCCTGTAAACCCCCAGGCGGCCTGGAACTCACTATGTAGACTAGGTTGGCCTCAATCTCACAGAGGTTCACCTGCGTCTGCCTCCCAAGAGCTGGGATTAAAGATTTGCACCACCATGCCCGGCTAGGTTTTTTATTGTTGTTTTCTTTTGAGACTAGATGTCCTGTGTAGACTGGCTTCATATTCAAGCTTCTTAGACTATTATGGGTGTGCATCACCACTTCCAGCAGTAAACCCATCTTGCGATGTGTGTACCATTGGTGTTCCATTCCCTTTTCTGGAACTTATCTGCTGGTTTTCTTTTTTGTGCAAGATCTAAAGCTTGTGGAGAGCACCTTGTTAGTTTGTTAGTCTCCATGGTGTGTCCCAGGATTCTCCTAGAAATTCCTCTTACAGCCATGCTTGCATGACAACTTTCAAGATGGCTCAGCAGGTAGAGGCCTGCAGCCAGGCTTCACAGACCTGACTGCAATCCCTGGGGCTCCACATGGTGGAAGGAGAGAAATGACTTTAGGAAGGTGTCCTCTGACCTCCACACATATGCCATGGCACCCACGCGCCCCCTTAATAAAGGAATAAAATGAACATAAATGCTTACATGGATGCACATAGATATATGGACTAGAATGTTTACTGAAGTTGTTCAGGGAAAAAAGAAAATGAAATTAGTGTCCATGAGTAGTGGAATAAGTTGGGAAATGACACCTTCACAGTACAGTCACTAAAAACTGAAGGCCAGGGGCTGCAGAGACGGCTTAGCGGTTGGGAGCACTGACTGCTCTTGTAGAAGACCTGGGGTTGCTTCCCAGCACCTACATGGCAGTTAACAATTCCCCAGTTCCAGGGGAATCCGATGCCCTCTTCTGGCCTCTGTGAGCATTGCACAGCACAGGTGCACTTACATGCCTGCAAGCAATATACTCATACACAAAAAATAAAATTTAAAAACAAAAAACAAAAAACTGAAGGCCAATGCCTACACAGACAGGAAAGATCTCCATGTATTCAAAACAAAGTCACAGAGGTTCAGTAGCGGATCAATAGTAGAGCATTTGCCTAGAATCAATCCTCCAATGAGGGGCTGGTGGCATGACTCAGTGGTAGAACTCCCCATTGAGGGGCAGGGGGCTCTTGCAGAGGACCTGGGTTTGGTTCCCAATAGCCACATGGCAGCTCACAACCACCTGTAATTCCAGTTTCCAAGGATCTGATACCATCTTCTGGTCTCCAAGGGCACTGCATGCATGTGGTACACATTCAGATGAAGGCAAACATCAAGCACAAACAAGCCATGGCAGAAGTGTGGGGGTCATATGACAACTGGCAGGAGTCTGTTCTTTCCTTCTACCTTGTGAGTCCTGGGATCAATCTCAGGTCATCAGGCTTGGCAGCAAGGGTTTTACCCACTGAACCATCTTGCTGGCCCCGTGTATTATTTCTCAATTTGGCATCATACTCATCGTCTTTACACCACATCCTCCTCAGTGGGATACTTCATAGGACCAGTGTGTAGTCAACTTGTGCTCCAATGTTGGCCTGGCCCTCCCCCCTTTCCTATCTTCCTTCCTTCCTTCCTTCCTTCCTTCCTTCTTCCTTTATTCTTGTTTTTTTTTTGAGACAGGGTCTCCCTGTATCCTCATCTGGTCTAGAACTCACTATGTAGATCAAGCTGGTCTCAATTTCACAGAGATCTGCCCACTTCTGCTTCCTGAGTGCTGGGATTAAAGGCGTGTGCCACCACACCTGATTGATTCTTTGTTTTTTTTTTTGTTTTTTGTTTTTTGTTTTTTTCGGTCTTTTTTTTTTTTTTTGAGACAGGGTCTCCCTGTAGTGGGGCTGGCCTGGAACTCACTATGTAGACCAGGCTGGCCTTGAACTCACAGAGATCCACCTGCCTCTGCCTCCCAAGTGCTGGGATTAAAGGCGTGCACCACCACGCCCAGCCGATTCTTTGTTTTTTAAAAGATTTGTTTTAAATTTATTAATGAATGTTTGCCTGCATGCATGTATGTATACCACATGTCCCTGGTGCCTGAGGAAGCCAGAAGAGGGTTTTTGATCCCCTAAAACTGGAGTTATGGATAGTTGTTATCTGCCATGTGAGTGCTGGGAACTGAATCCAGGTCCTCTCCAAGTAGCAAGTGTTCTTTACTGCTGAGCCATCTCTCCAGCAACCCCTCCCACTTTAAAAAAAGGTTCGTTTAGGCGGGCGTGGTGGCACCCGCCTCTAATCCCAGCACTCGCAGACGCAGGCGGATCTCTGAGTTCAAGGCCAGCCTGGTCTACATAGTGAGTTCCAGGTCAGCTGGGGCTACAGGGAGACCCTGTCTCAAAAAGACCAAAAAAAAAAAGGTTCGTTTAAAAAAAATTTATGTGTATGTGAGTGTGGGCATGTACAAGTGGGTGCAGATGCATACAGAAGTCAGAAGAGAGCATTGGAGCCCCGGAACTGGAGTTACAGGTGGCTGTAAGCAGCTCAGGTTGGGTGCTGGGAACTGAACTCAGGTCCTCTGCAAGAGCAGGAAGCACTCTTAACTGCTAAGCCATCTCCTGTTTGGAGACTGGGTTTCACATCGCCCAGGCTGACCTCAAACTCACTATGTAGTTGAAGATGATGACCTTGAACTTTTTTCTTTAAAGATTTTTTTAGTTTTAGGCTCACACCTTTAATCCGAGCACTCAGGAGGCAGAGGCAAGTTGAAAGCCAACCAGGCCTACTGTTGCCCGAGTTCCCTCTGGGTCTTCAGCGCCATCAAGCAACCCAAACAACATATCTTTATGTGCATTTATTAACTTAAAAAGGAATGAGCATCCAGTGTGTAGCTCAGAGCCCGCCATATCAGGCCGCACCTGCCCATAGGCACCGCTACCATTCGCTCATGCCTCTGGGGCCAGCGATCTCACCCCAGGTCCAAAAGAGTCAGTCCATTCTGTCCTTGAGCTGCTGCGCCTGTGCGTTTCCCATGCCACGTATGTTACCCACTGCAGCTTCCATCCCAAGATGGTTCCCAGCTGCACCTCCATAGTCCCCTGCTCCAAGGCAGGCCCCGCCCCTTGGAGGAACTAGCCAATTGGGAGACACCTACATAGAAAGACTGTCTGAAAAAGAAAAACAGAAAACAAGGGGCTGGCTCAGTGGTCAAGAGCACTGGCTGCTCTCGGAGAAGACCTGAGTTCTATTCCCAGCACCATAGAGAGGCTAACAACTGTCAGTTCCAGGGGATCCAACACCCTCTTCTGGCCTCCATAAGCACTTCAGGATTTGGGTGCACTTAACATCCATGCAGGCTAAACTTTTATAAAATAAAATATAAACTAAAAAAAATGAATATTTATAAATTTTTATTTATTAGGCTGGAGAGATGGCTCAGCGGTTAAGAACACTGGTTGTTCTTGCAGAAGACCCGGGTTCAAATTCCAGCACCCACATGGAAGCTAACAACTGTCCATAACTCCAGTCCCAGGGGATCCAACAGCCTCTTCTGACCTCGCAGGGCATTGCACAACACAGGTGCACTTACCTACATTCAGGCCATACATGAAGACATGAAAAATAAAAATAATAATAAATAAAATTTTAAAAATATTTTTATTGGGCCGGGCGTGGTGGCGCATGCCTTTAATCCCAGCACTCGGGAGGCAAAGGCAGGTGGATCTCTGTGAGTTCAAGGCCAGCCTGGTCTACATAGTGAGTTCTAGGACAGCTGGGGCTATAGGGAGACCCTGTCTCAAAAAGACCAAAAAAATTTATTTATTTATTTATTTATTTGATTTTATGTTTTTGAGACAAAGTCTCATTATGGAGCCCTGGCTGACCTGGAACCTGCTATGTAGACCAGGCTGGCCTTGAACTCACAGAGATCCACCTGCCTCTGCCTCCCGAGTATTGGGATTAAAGGCTTGCTCCACCATGCCCAACCTTATTTTTTAATTTTAAATTACATGTATATTTGTGTGTCTGTCAATGGGTATGTGCACCTGAGTGAAAATTCCAGCAGAGGGCAGAAGAGGGTGTCAGACTCTCTGGAGCTGGAGACAGGTGGTTTTCAGCCTCTTGACATGGGTGGTAGGAACAGAACTCTAGTTTTCAAGAGCACTCAGCCACTGAGCCAGAGCTCCAGCTTCATTGAAATTTGGATCCCCTTGCCTCTACCTCCCAATTGCTGGGATTACAGGTGTGCGATACCAACCCCTCCCTTGTTTTAAAGATTTATTTTCTATTTATTTATGTGTATGTAGGGGTGGAGTATGGCATGTGTGTGCTGGTATCCTCAAAGGCTAGAGGAGGGCATTGGATCCCTTGGAGCTGGACTTAGCAGATGGTTTTGAGCTGCCCTACATGAGCATTCTGGAAGAGCAGCAAATGCTCATAACCAGTCCCCATTTTTTTGTTGTTTTTTTTTGAGACAGGGTCTCCCTGTAGTGGGGCTGGCCTGGAACTCACTATGTAGACCAGGCTGGCCTTGAACTCACAGAGATCCATCTGCCTCTCTGCCTTCCTAGTACTGGGACTAAAGGCCTGTGCCACCATGCCTGGCCTGACTATCTTAAAAAAATAATGGGGAGCCGGGCATGGTGGTGCAGGCCTTTAGTCCCAGCACTCAGGAGGCAGAGGCAGGCAGATCTCTGTGAGTTCAAGGCCAGTCTGGTCTACACAGTGAGCTCCAGGCTAGCTGGGGCTAAAGGGAGACCCTGCCCCAAGAAGACCAAAATAAAATAAAAATAAAATAAAATAAAGATAGGGTCTCACTATGCAGACCAGGATGGCCTGGAACTCACATTGATCTACCCATCTCTCCTTTCCAAGTGCTGGGATTAAAGATGTGTGCCCCGAATCCCTTAAAAAAAGTTTTTGCTGGGGATTGAATCCAGGTCTTTGTGCATGCTAGGCAAATACTGTCATTCCCCAGCCACATTTCCAGTACACACTCATACACACACATACATGTATCTTTTGAGACAGGGTCTTCTTGTAGCCTCAGCTGGCCTGGAACTAGGTCTCATTGTGGAAACCAGGCTGACCTTGATCTCACAGAGATCTGCCTGTTTCTGCCTCCTGAGTGCTGGGATTAAAGGCATGCGCCACTGTGCCTCCAGCCCTAGGTCTATATTTTTTAAGTTCTCTTTATGGCAATCTCTTCCTGTGGGCTTCATTAGGTGAAGAATTTCCCAGGAGCCCTTTGGTTCTGTCCAGGCATGTGCACACACACACACATAGGCTCACCACATTCTCTGCTGCCCTGAGGTTTGAATTCCAAGAAGGCTGTTGTCTTTCAGTCAGCAGTGTTTTCCTCATACCTAGCCTGTTAGGTGATAGGTATTTTGTAAATCCTAAGTATTCTTCCAGATCCCAAATGAACTGCAATTTCTGTGGCTTTTTGATTTTTTTGAGAGGGGGTCTTTCTGTGTAGCTCAAGCTTCCTGCCTCAGATTCCCAAGTGTTGGGATGACAGATCTCTAGACTGTAGCTGATTACACTGCCAGAACTGTTGATGGAACAAGCAGGATGTGGGCTGAGCTTGTAGGTGCATCAACACAAAGGACTTGAGGATTGTAGCCAGGGGCATGGTGACACCCATGTTGGGTGACACACAACCACCTGTAACTCTAGCTCCAGGGATTCCAATGCCTTCTCCTGGCTTCTAGAGCACTCATGCACACAGAAACAGATACACAGATACATGAATAAAAATAAATCATTTAAAAAACCTTAAAATTACAAGATGAAAAAGGTCTGAGTGCAGATGTGTTTCAGTAGTAGAGCACCTGCCTAGAATCCCCCAGTGAGGGGATAGGGGTGTGGGTCTGTGTTAGAGCACCTGCCTAGAATCCCCCAGTGAGGGGATAGGGGTGTGGCTCAGTGTTAGAGCACCTGCCTAGAATCCCCCAGTGAGGGGATAGGGGTGTGAGTCAGTGTTAGAGCACCTGCCTAGAATCCCCCAGTGAGGGGATAGGGGTGTGGGTCAGAGTTAGAGCACCTGCCTAGAATGCCCCAGTGAGGGGATAGGGGTGTGGCTCAGTGTAACCCTTAGTGTGAAGCCCCAGGTTTTAGTCCCAAAGAGCCGAATACAAACATACTGCTGGGATTACAGGCATGAGCTACTAGGCTTGGCCTGGAGAAGACATTTTAACTAAGATTTGTTGTCCCACGTATTCAAAAGTTTTAATTGGAACTTGTGGATATAAGTTCAGGAACTGGTTTTCAATCTTATCTTTGTGTGGTACTGGGGATTGAACCCAGGTCTTAAGACAGGCTAGTGCTCTACTACAAAGTGCATCCCTAGAACTTCATGTAAATTTTGGGACAGGAGCTCAATACGTTGTTTGGGTTAGCCTTAATCATTTTTTACCATTGTTTTGTTTTTTGAAACAGGGTCTCCCTATAGCCCCAGCTACCCTGGAACTGGCTTTGTAGACCAGGCTGGCTTCAATCTCAGAGTTCCTTCCATCTGCCTCTGTCTCATGAATGATAGGATAAAAAGTATCACCAACAACACCCTATTTTATTTAATTCGTTATTAAATAATGAATCTATTTTATTTAAAATTTTTATTTATTTTTATTGGAACTTGCTATATAGGCCAGGTTGGCCCCAATCTCACAGAACTCCTCCTGCCTCTGCCTCCCAAGAGCTGGGATTAAAGGCATGTGCCACCACACCTGGCTATTTATTTTTATTTTATGTGTACGAGTGTTTGCCTGCATGCATGCATGTATCACACACATATAGTGCCTGTGGAAGCCAGAAGAGGGCATCAGATCCCCTGGAACTGGAGTTATGAATGGTTGTTAATCACCATGTGGGTGCTGAGAACTGAACCCGGATCCTCTGCAAAAGAGCCAGAGCTCTTAACCACTGAGTTATCTCTCCAGCTCTTAATTGTTTATTGAAATAAGGTCTCGTGTAGCCCAAGCTGGCCTTCCACTCTATGTAGCTAAGGAAGACCTTGAACTACTGATCCTCCTGCCTGTCCTTCCTGAGTGTTGTGATGACAGGCATGTACTGTCAGACCCGGTTTCAAACCATGCTGGTTGGAGGCCAACCTGGGCTACATATTGAGTTATAGGCAAGCCTGGATTATAACACAGTGAGACTCTGTTTCAAAAAACACGGGGCTGGAGAGATGGCTCATCAATTAAGAGGATTTAGACTGCTCTTGCAGAGAACCCGGGCTTGGTTCCCAGCATCCACATCAAATGGCACACAATTGCCTATAACTCTAGTTATAGGGTATTGGATGCCTTCTGAGCTCCTTGGGCACCTGCACACACAAGACACACATAAACTCACAAAGGTACACATTCATACACATAATTAATTAAATAAATCAAATTAGATGCATCTGAAGATGGGTGTGGATGTCTTTCTATACCCTGCAAAACAGAGGTGTCCCAAGTCAGGTAAGGTCTTACCACTAGGGAGGCAGAAGCAGGAGGATGGTCTTGTAATCCAGGCCAGTCTCAGGCCAGTCTGGTTTACAAAATTACAAAATAAGACTCTGTTTCAAAACAACAGAAAAAACAAACAGCAACACAACCCAATACACAGAGGGATAAGAGGAGCTAAGACATACATAAAAGGCAAAGATAGGGCTGGCGATGTGGCTCAGTTAGTAGAGTGCTTACATGGCATGCACAAAGCCCTGGGTTCCATCCCTAGCACTGCGTTAACTGGGCATGGTTGAACCTACCTGTAATCTCAGGACTCAGGAGGTAGAGACAGGAGGATCAGAAGTTTAAGGTCATCCTCAGCTACATAATGAATTTGAGGTCATCCTGGGCTATATGAGACCTTGTCTCAAAAACAAACATCTTTTCCATTTCACCTTTGGGCTCTGTTCCCTGTACAGACTCGGCCACAGGTTGCAGGTGACAGTCTCCTGCCTGTTCTCTCCCAGCTCCCACATAGCAGTGGGGGTGGACATCAGGATATTCAGACTATGAACTTCCCTGCTAATTCATTTTACATCTCTCACACAGAGCTCATGTGGTCTTTTCAAAGTGGCATCTATGATGGTGTCTTTATCTCATGAGCTGCTTCTCCTGGGATGCCTGTGGAGAAGCCTCAAAGGTCACCTTCTGACCCAGTTACTGGTAGTGACCAGGGGAAAAAAAATCACACGATCAGATTCAGGGGGAGACTGGGGGAGAGAAGAGGTAGGTGTGGTATGGAGGGAAATCTTTTCAGGTGGCTTGTGAGTCTCCTTTGTGTGCCCCCCCACACACACAAGGAATCGGTGTCCCCCAGGAACCTTCTGGTCAGGCCAAGTTGACTTCAAAGAGACAGACTGAGCAAGGCTAGCTGCACAGGATTAAATCTGGATTTGAGCATCCCTAACACCTCACTCCCTGCTCACGGAGAGATTTCGAGTACCACGTGCCTCAGTTTCTACAGCTGGGCCAATTGTTAAGGATTAGTAAGTAACAATGAAGCCTGGCATGGTGGCCAACACCTATCATTCCAGCATTGGGAGGTGGAGGCAGGATCAGAAGTTCAAGGTCATTCTCCCCTATGTAGTGAGTTAGAGACCACCCTGGCCTACATGAGACCCTACATAAAAAACCACAACACAACAAATAAACAAAAACCAACTGGGCATGGTAGCACATGCCTTTAATTTCAGAGGCAGAGGCAGGAGGATCTCTGTGAGATCTAGGTCAGCCTGGTTTACACAGCAAGTTACAGACCAGCTGCAGCTACAGAGAGACCCTGTCTCAAAAATATCAAAAAAGAAAAGAGTGAGTGGAGCTAAGGACATGACTTAATGGAACACTGAGTAATAACCCCTAGTGACGGGCTGTGGATGATAGAGCACCTGTCTAGAATCCCTCAGTGAGCTACTGGGGGCATGGCTCAATGGTAGAACATCTGCCTATGATCTCCCATTGAGGGGCTGCCTAGAGTTCCCTAGCAATGAAAAAAAAAAAACCCCAGAGACAGGGACAACCACGGGGACCCACTTAGGAAGGGCAGAGAACTCAGTGTAGTGGAATAAAGGTTGTAGTAACAGTTATACAAGGGCCAACTCTCTATGCCAAGTCAGAATCAGTGGGGGGTGGGGGGGTGGGGGTGTAAATGCAGGAAATCCAAGGGTTGAAGAACAGAATGCAAGAGGATTAAGCAGTATCCCTGGTCTAGGTACAAGGACTCTGACATCCCAAACCGTAGCGCTAATCATGGGTGCCTTCTGCACAGGTCCCTACTTCAACCTATAACAGAAATGGAGGCGGGCGGGTCCCCAAGTAGGCCTTGTCCCAGGAGTCTCTGCTTCAACAACCCCCACTCAAATATCACTCCCCCCAAACTGCCTGCAAATATTTACATGCTGTTTATGCTGAGGTCTCCCAGGGCTTCAGTTTTCATGAATAAAATATGACTTTCTGGGCTGGGTTTAGAAGGGAAGAAATGTTTAACATTTTGGTTGCTGTTGCCTCCCCCGTGGAATTTAGGGGACTTTTAATTGACCGGTTAAGATGATCAGAAATGGGGGATTTTTATTGCATTTTCATTTTATTTGACTATTTCCTGGAATTAGGCTACCAAACTTCCTTCTTTCTTTTTCCTTTTTCTTTTCTTTTTTTTTGTCTTTTTGAGACAGGGTCTCACTGTAACCCCAGTTGGCCTGGAACTCACTACATAGATGGGGCTGGCCTTGAACTTATAGAGATCCACCTGCATCTGCCTCCCTAGTGCTAGGATTAAAGGCATGCACCACCACGCCTGGCTTTAGGTTACCAAACTTTATTCATAGGTCTGTTTCCAGAAAAGCATAAAATTTTTTTTTCATTTTTTTCTTGTTTCTCTTATTTTTGTTTATTTGGCTATTTTGTTTTTCTTTTCTTTTTAAAAATCTTTTTTTATTTCTTTGGTCTTTTTTTGAGAGAAGGTCTGTCTGTAATCCCAGCTGGCCTGGAACTCACTCTGTAGACAGCTGGCCTTGAACTCACAGAGATCTGACAGCTTCTGCCTCCTGAGTGCTGGGATCAATGGGTGCACCACCATGCCCAGCTTTCACAACCCGCTTTTAATTTTAATTTTGATACAAATAGAAAGTGTTCCAAATTTCCCTCATTTTCAATGTGACTTTGCAGAGTTGGTAACCTGAAAATTAAAAAAAAAGTTTATAAATGAATTTCTAATTATATATATATAATTAATTGATTATTATTTGGGTTTTTTGTTTGTTTTTGTTTTCATTTTGTTTTGTTTTGTTTTTGAGACAGGATCTCACTATGTAGCCCTGGCTGATCTTGAGCTCTCAAAGATCCACCTGCCTCTGACTTTGGAGTGCTGCGATTAAAGGTATACAACACCATACTCAGGCCCCAATTTATTTATTTTCTTTATTATTATTTTATGTGTATCAGTGTTTTTAAGTGCACCATGTGTTTACCTGGTGCCTACAGAGGCCAGAAGAGGGTATTGTATCCCCTAGAACTGGAGTTAAGGACAGGTATTAGCCACCGTGTGGGTGCTGGGACCAAATCCAGGTCCTTTGCAAGAGCAGCCAGTTCTCCTAACCTCAGAGTTAGCTCTCCAGCCCTCTAAATTTTGTTTTATTGGAAAGTTCTGGTTTAGAAACCCTGATAGAATTAGTGGACATGATGGTTGATGCCTGCAGTCTCAGCACTGGGAAAGCTGAGACAGGAGAATGGCTTCCAGCTCTTGGCTAGCTTGGGCTACACAGAGTTTCAGGCCAGCATTGGTTACATACCAAGACTCTGTGAATGGAAAACAAAACAGGAAGTTCCCATCTGGGAATGTGCTAGAGTCAGGTTTGCTGTGGCCCAGGCTCTCTCTCTCTCTCTCTCTCTCTCTCTCTCTCTCTCTGTATTTTCTGGATTCAGAGGGGAGGAAACAGTAGGGAGGATATTCAACAGCCCCATCTGACCTGCCCTTCCAGTGATGTAGGAGCCAATGGGCTACAAGGCAATTGGAGAAAGAGAGGGGAGGCTGGAGATGAGTGCATGGTGCAGTGCTGGTCAAGCAAAGAAGGGGCCCCAGCAGGATGTAGATGTCAGAGTTCCTAAAGTGAAATCAACCACAAGGGCTTTTGCTCTAAGAGGGAGGACTGAGTCTGCCTGTTTCCAGCTGTACAGGTTCTGGAATGCACACAGGCATTCCATCCAGGGAGTCCAGCCCCCACTACCCAGAAACCTCACTTCAGGCCTCTGCTAAAGCACTTTCCTGGAAGTCCTGGTTCTAGAAGAGCAGCAGTTATCCCACCCACCCACATACACACAGAGTTTCAGTCATACCCTGTGATGGTTCATCTTGATTGACAATGAGACTGGATTTAGAATCACCCAGGAGACACACCTCTGGCTATGTCCGTGAGGAAGTTTCTAGAGCAGGTTAACTGAGGTCGGAAGACCCACCCTGAACATGGGCAGCACCATCCCAGGACCAGCAAGGCTGGGGGCCTGGACTGAATAAAAAGGAGAAATTGAGTTGAGCACCAGCATTCCTCTCTCTCTGCTTCCTGATTGTGGATGCAATGTGAGCAGCTGCCTCACACTCCTGCCACCATGCCTTCCCACTGTGATGGATTGCACCCTCAAACCACAATAAACCCTTCCTCCCTTAAGTTGATTTTATAAGAGATTTAGTCACAGCAATAAGAAAAGTAACTGATACAGAGCTGGGCATGATAGTTCATGCCTTTAATCCCAGCACTCAGGGGCAGAGGCAGGCAGATAGATCTCTGTGAGATCAAGGTCAACCTGGTCTTTATAGTGAGTTCCAGGGTGGCTGGGGCTACCTAATGAGACCGTCTCAAAAAAAATCAAATAAAGTTGGGCATGGTGGCGCACGCCTTTAATCCCAGCACTTGGGAGGCAGAGGCAGGCAGATCTCTGTGAGTTCTAGGCCAGCCTGGTCTACATAGCTAGTTCTAAGACAGCTGGGGCTACAGGGAGACCCTGTCTCAAAAAAACCAAAAAAAAAAAAAAATCAAATAAACAAACAAACAAAAACTGATACATCCTCCTTATTCTTTGATGGTTTCCAAGATCTAGAGGATAGTACCAAACCCAGTATATTCTGTTTTTTTTCCTTCTACACACCTACCTAAGATAGTTTAATAGGCACAACAGAGATTAATAATGATTATTTTTAAAAAGAAATTCTATGGACCCAGTGGTGGAGCATGCCTTTAATCCCAGCACTTGGAAGGCAGAGGCAGGCAGATCTCTGTGTGTGAGTTCAAGGCCAGCCTGGTCTACATAGTGAGGTCCAGGCCAGCTGGAGCTACAGGGAGACCCTATTTAAAAAAAAAAAAAGAAGGAAAGAAAGAAACTCTGTGGTACCATGGCAGTGGGGTCTGAGAACAACTACTGAGTACCTAAGGGAAGGTAGCACATATGGTGTGGATATGTTGTAGTCTAGAGTTCAAGTTCCTCTCCTCCATTAACTAAAGAATTAAAAGGAGACAGCCGGGTATGGTGGGGCATGCCTTTAATCAGCTCTCAGGAGGCAGAGGCAGGCAGATTTCTGTGAGTTCGACCCTGTCCTGGTCTATGTAGTGAGTTCCAGGACAGCTGGGGCTACAGGAAGACCCTGTCTCAAAAAGACCAAAAAAAAAAAAAAAAAAAAAAAAAAAAAAAAAAGAATTAAAAGGAGAAAGTTCGAGGCAAAGGAAAAGTACATTCGAACAACTTGTTTACATGTCAAGGCATGAATATGGAAATAATTTGTGGGTGGTTGAGGTCTGTCACCAACCGGGGAAGGCCCCTTGGCCCCCCTTTTCTTTGTGCTATAACGAGGAATGGGAAGCTTACCACAGGTGAAGGGACATGTCCCACTTTCCCTTCCCCTTGTCCTCCTTCCCTGGGGGCTATGGCTTCAAATCCAATGGACAGCAATCTATCTGAGAACTGAGACAGCTACTAAGTGACTAACAGGAGGGTAGTATATACAGTGTAGATACTGCACAGCAATTTGCTCACTGGGATGGCTACAGGGAGACTAACAGGAGGTAGCCTATATATTATGGATACACTCAACAAAGGGATGATTCCTATACAAGGCTGGGGAGAAGAATTGAAACATTCCATCACGCTGCTTAGAATGGGTATGTAATTTGTAATTTATGGGAGGAGCTGGAGAGATGGTTCAGTAGTTATGGCTGCTCTTGCAGAGGACTGGATTCAGTTTCCAGTGCCCACATGTCATCTTACAACCACTTATTATTCCAGCATTAAGGAATTTGGTGCCCTCTTCTGATCTCCATGGATTCCTGTACTCAGGCACACATACACATATAAAACAAATACATAAATATTAAAAAATTTAAATTCATGAACTGTTTCTAGAACGTTTTTCTTTCTGTTACACATAAAATTTATTTGTTTTTAATTTTATTTTTGAGAATGTCATGCATGAATATTATCTTTGCATTATTTCCATCCCTTCCAGTCCTCCCACTAACTCCTTCCATGTCCTCCCAGTCCCTCTCAATTTCTTGTCCTCTTCTTTATTATTGTTACATTTATGTATAGATACATTTATATTATATATATATATATATATAGTTACATTTATATAGAGAGTCTGTTAGTGGTGCTCATGTGTACCTGTGTTGTGGGCTGCCCACTTGGGATTAGATAACTTCCCAGGGAGCTAGTCCCTGAAGAAAACTGATTCTCCCTCCCTCAGCATCCTTTGATTACCTGTAGCTCTTCATCTTGAAGCCTGACCCTGTGGCATTCCCCCATCCACTTCAGTTTTGTTATTGTGCAGCTCTTGTTAGAGTACCATGCTGTGGAGATTTCACTGGTGCAGTGTCCCTATCATGTCTAGAATGCATGAGCTAGCAACAGGCGTCTTGTCCCTCTGGTTCTCACATTCTTTCTGCCCCCTTTTCCTCGATGTTTCCTAAGACTTAGGAGTAGAGGTAGTATTATAGATGTGTCACTTAGGACTGATCATCTCACAGTCAGTTGTTCTATGTGTTGATCAGCTGTGGAACTTTGTAATAGATTCCATCTGTTGTAAAAAGAAGCTTCTTTGATGAGTGGTGAGAGGTTTACTTTTCAGGGTGTACAAACAGAGTTTCCTGTCCTAATCCCAGAAAGGAAAGATGGTGAAGTAGAACTTTTTCTTTTTTCTTTCCCCTCTCTCTTATTTCTTCTTTTCTTACTTTTTTTGTGATTGTGTCTCATGATGAGGCTCAGGCTGCCTATATTTTGCTATGTAGCTCAGGATGGCCTCAAACTCTCAATCCTCCTGCTTGCTGTATTTGAAGATTACATGCCTGTAATTCCTAGAATTTTCATTTTTCATATTTTGAGACTATAACTGACTGTAGGTAACTGAAACTTCAGGAAGTGAAACTCAGTTAAGGAGGGATGATGGTACCACATGCCAAGTACTTGTGTGAAGAACCTAGAGAAAGGTTATCTCACTTTGTCCCCCAGCCCCCCATTCCTGTGAGAGATGTACTGACACATCCCCATTTTACAGAGAGGAGAATGAAGCATGGAGGTACAAAAAGTGTTGTCTAGGAGGGAACTTGGCTATGAAGGGTTACTTCGCTTTCTGCCTGAGGCTGGAAAGACAGAGATCAAGGATGATGCTCCCCAGCACAGCACTCAAAATACTGATATTATTCAAAGTGAGTGTATTAAGGCATGATGACTCACACCTTAATCCCAACAACTGGGGAGACTGAGGCTGGAGGATCACCGGGAGTTTGAGATTAATCTAGGCCACATAGGGAGACTCAACCTAAGAAAAACGTGGTGGTGGGCTGGAGAGACACTTCAGGCTGCTTTTGCAGAGGACCCAGATCCAGTTCCCATCACCTACATTGTAGCTCATAACCATCTTTAAATCAACTTCCAGGGAATCCAATGCCTTCTTCTGGACTCCATGGGCACCAGGCACACATGTGACATATACATACATGGCGGCAAACACTCACACATATAAAACAAATAATTTTTTAAAAAGGGCTGGCTATGGTGGTGTATGCCCATAATCCCAGCATTCAGGAGGTAGAGGCAAGAGATCAGGAGTTCAAGGCTATTCTTGGCCAGCTTCAGCTACCGAGACCCGTCTGGAAAAAAAAGAATCCAAAATTAATAAAAGCCTTTGGGTGTGGCTCACACACACCTTTAACCCAAGCACTTAGGATGCATAGGCAGATGGAGCTTTGTGACTTTGAGACCAGCCTGGTCTACATATCAAGTTCCACACCAGTCAGAGCTACCTAGTGAGACCCTGTCTCAAACAAAGTGAATAAGTCACAAGAAGGGTTTTGCTGCTGAGACAACTGCAGTTTGAATAGAAGCTCTCATTTCTATATATTGTACATATACCCTCCCCATCTGTGAGAGGAAGCAGTTATGACAGGGGAAGCCACAAAGTGAGCTGCAGGAGAGGAGACTGGTTTACTTAATAGTGTTTTGCCTCAGGAGACTGTAGCCTTCCTTAAGAAATGCCTCCGCACTTGGACTAATGACTTCCTAGTGGCTCAAACATCTGGCTCCCAGACATTGGGGGTGTAGAGACATATGAGGGGTCGGGGATGGGGAGGGTGAGGGGGATAATGGGAGTAGCTCAAGAAAAGCCAAACCAGACAGTGCAGTTCTGCCAGGAGCCAAGGTGGGCTAAAGTATGGGAGGGAGAGTGTTCTAGAACTTGGTTTTCTGAGCAAAGCAGCTGTCATCTTCATCAGATCAGCTGAGCTTGTGTGGATGCAAGAAACAGAGCTCTTACCTCAAAGGGAATAAGAGATAGTTTATTCTAAAGCAAATAAGCATGGCTATGGCTCAGAAACACAGGTTGAGGCTACTCCAAATTCTGTGTTCCAGTGAGGTAGCAATTTCATGAAGTTTTTGTTTATTTTGTTTTTGAGATAGGGTGTCCCTGTATCCTCAGCAGGCCTAGAACTCTCTATGTAGAACAAGCTGTCTTCTGTCTCATGCAGATGTGTCTGTTTCTGCCTCTCAAGTGCTGGGACTAAAGTCATGAGCCACCACACCCAGCTCAGGAACATTTTACAAAAACAGAACAAAGAAGATAATAAATCAAGGCTTAGGTAAAAACAATAGAGAAATGAGCCACCACACCCAGCTCAGGAACATTTTACAGAAACAGAACAAAGGCGGTCATAAATCAGGACTTCCGTGGAAACAATGGAGAGGTAGATTACAGCAAAGCAGGGAAAACCCTCTGAGCTCTCAGATGCTATCTGATGACACTCTTAGCTTTTGGATTGAGGTCTTTGACGTTAAATCATTTCTAAAAGTTGTACCTGATAGTCACAAGAATGTTAGATTAGACACAGAGGTGAATAGGGAATGACAAGTAAGGGGGGCAGCTAAAGATAGCCCTAGACATGTTTTAATTAGGATCTGGATCTGCAACATTCCAACCTCGCCGCAATCTTAAGAGTTCTAATCACTTGATCACCCTTGCAGAAGGCTCAGTGGAAGATGTGGCATCTTTCTAGGAACCTTGTTCATATCTACTAGCAAGAGTCCACCATCATTTGACTTGTTGACTATTGACATTGCCTTATAAAAGGAGGGAGCGGGAAGGGTCATTCGACCCTCACCTGAGATTCCAACCACTCCTCCCAGGCATTTGAACGCAAGTCTGCCTAATTGCAAAGAGCCTGGGGGTTTGTCTAGGGAGGAGCTAGAGTATATAAACCGGGGAAGATAGACTGAAGGGGCTCCATCCATTCTGCTATGAGGAAGCCATCCTCCGTGCTAGGTGAGTGTGGCTGCTTTTGGGGTCCTTTATACTCCTGTCAGTAACCCCTCCCCCCATGCACTGTAGGTAAGTCCAATGAACTCATTGGTCCCCCAGGGTCCACTTTGGTGGAACTGGACTTGGGCTTATTGTTGGGATCTTATGAGGAGGGGGCAGATGTTTATGTTTCCTTAAGGAAGGAATTCTTGCAATGGAGAAGGACCAGGGTTACTACTCTTAGCCATAGCCATGACATTTTGAAGTTTTTTCATTTTAGTTAAATGCTGCCACTTTCCTGAAACTACAGTAATCAGCAATCTAGATAGATTTGTTTTTCAAGATTCTACTACCACTCCTTGTAGACTCCTCTGATAATGGCTGCCTGTGAAAGATATTTATATATATGTATATATGTCTTTTTGAGACAGGGTCTCCCTATAGCTCCAGCTGTAAACCAGGCTGGCCTTGAACTCACAGAGATCGACCTGCCTCTGCCTCCCAAATGCTGGGATTGCACCACACCCAGCTTATATTTTTTTTCTTAAAGGTTTGTTTTTAATTTTGTTTCTCTCTGTATGTCTGTATGGGTGTGTGCAGAGTTGGCGTTACAGGCATTTGAGCTGCCTGGCATGGGTGCTGGGAACTGAACTCAGGTCCTCTGTGAGAACAATATGTGCTCTTAACTGCTAAATCATCTCTCCAGACCTAGAAGATGTTTATTGATCACTTGGCATTCTCATTCTCATTCTCTCTCCTTCTCTTTCTTTTTTTTTTTTTTTTTTTGAGATAATGCCTTACTATGTAGCCCCAGCTGGCCTGGAACTTGCTATATAGACTAGGCTAGCCTGGAACTCACAGAAATTCTCCTGCTTCTGCCTTCCTAAGTGCTGGCATTAAAGGTGAACATTCCCACAGCTCTATCTGACATTCTTTTATTTTTATTTTTCTTTGTATATGCCACATCAGTGCAATGCCCACAGACGCCAGAAGAGGGTGTCAGGTATCCTTGGAGCTGGAGTTACAGGTAGTTGTGAGCCACAAGATGTGGGTGCTGGAAACTGAACTCAGGTTTGCTGCAAGAGCCACAGGCGCCCTTGAGCACTGAGCCATCTCTACAGCCTCTTTACCTTCTTTCCCTTCATGCCTCACTTTGGTCACTCTTGGAAATGGAAGCTTTTTTAAATCAATAAATCAAGTAATTATTTTACGTGTATGAGTGTCTTGCCTACATGTATGTAAGTGCACCCATGTCATGTAAAGCCCATGGAGGCCAGGAGACAGCATCAGATTCCCCCAGAACTGGAGCTACAGGTGGTTGTTAGCTGCCATGTGGGTGCTGGGAATTGAACCCAGATTCTCTGGAAGAGCAGCCAGTGTCTTAACTGCTGACCATCTCTCCAGCCCTGGAAATGGAAGCATTTGTTTGTTTTCTGTTTATTTGAGACAGGGTTTCATATGTAGACCAGACTGGCCTGGAACTCACAGAGATTTCCCTGCTTCTGCCTCCCGAGTGCTGGGATTAAAGGGATGCACCACCACACCTGGTGCAATGGAAGTTTTTGATCCCCATCCCTCCCTACACTTTCCCCCCATACTTTATATCCCTAGTCTGTAAGTGGACAGTGAGGTCTCTGGTCTCACCATCTAGAGACCTTCCTCCTGCAGGTTTTCTGGGATTAAACCTGTTCTGTTGTGGAAGTTGCTCATTTTCTTGTCTGTCTTTTCATGGCAATGAGCTTTCATTTGGTGGAGTCAGGGTTCAGGCACCTGATATAAGACAGAATCTTTAGGGTCTAGAGAGCTGACCCAGTGTTTAAGAGCACTGGCTGCTCTTGCAGAGGACACAGGTTCAGCTCCCAGAAACCCACATGGCAGCTCAAAGCTGCCAGTAACTCCAGTTCCAAAGGATCTGACACTCTTCTCTGGTCTCTACAGGTATTGTACACATGTGGTACACTTAACATATATGCAGGCAAAACACTCATATACATAAAATGAATAAATAAAAAGTTTCAAAGGTTAGAGAATGGTCTTCAAGTTCCTTAGAAAACCTACCCCAGTCCCTCACCGCCCCCTCACCCCACCAAGGACAAAGAAACTTGGATATCAGTTACCAAAAGTCTACTTCTGTCCCCACCAGGTGCCAATCATTGCATCTGAGGAGGGAATCTGTCTTGGCGAACTTGCTTGGATTGGCCAACACTGACAGGGCCTGGGGGTCATTGTCCCCATCACCATTGCCCTCAGTGAAGCCCTCGTAACACAGTCAACAGCTGGTAAGATTATATTATGTTTATTGGATATGGGGGGGCAATTATTCTGTTTTACCAGAATTCTCTGGACCCTTACAAGAAGTGTCCTCTATCTCTCTGTTAAGTGGCTAAAAGGCAACTCATATCAAACTCAAACAGACTGTACAACCTGGGCATTCCTTTTCCCATTCGTCATCATTCCCTGCTTTTCAGTCCCTCTCCAGGAATGTGGCATTGTAGAAAAGCTCCATGTTGGCTGGGGTGTGGTGGTGCACTCCTTTTATCCCAGCACTCGGGATGGCAGAGCAGGTGGATCTCTGTGAGTTTGATACCAGTCTGGTCTACATAAAGACCCTGTCTCAAAAAAAAAAAGAAAAGAAAAGAAAAGAAAAGCTCTGTGCTTCTGTTGTCTTTCCCTCACACTCAAAGAGCCCTCATAAAGCAACATCCTTGCTACTTTGTGGTCCAGATGCTCAGACACCCGCTCTTAGGGACCCTCTTACCGTTCTTATACTATCATACTGTCAGTTCATCCTTGGATCTGGGGTATCTCCATGCCCATCAAAATGCTTTCTTTTTTTTAACTTCTATTTTTATTTTTTAGATTTTATTTATTTTTACTTTATGTGTGTATTTTGTGTGCATATATGTAAGTGCACCACCTGTGTGCAATGTGCCCGTAGAGGTCAGAAGAGGGCATTGGATTCCCTGGAACTGGAGTTACAGTTGGTTGTTAACCACCATGTGGGGGCTGGAAATAAAACCCAGGTCCTCTGCAAGAGTAATCAGTGCTCTTAACCACTGAGCCATCTCTGTAGTCCCCATAATGCTTTTTTTTTTGAGCCAGGGTCTTCCCTATAGCCCCAGCTGTCCTGGAACTCACTATGTAGACCAGGCTGCCCTTGAACTCAAAGAGATCCACCTGCCTCTACCTCCCAAGTGCTGGGATTAAAGGCATGTGCCACCACGCCCAGCTATAATGTTTTCTTTATGGTTCCTCTGACCCTTCTGATCAAGACCTTTTTGCCTTTACCTGGATAGGCCCTGACATCCAAATGTCCACCTGGTTAACCCCAGGACTTGCAGTAGCCCTCATCTTTTTGGTCAGGGTCTTGTTCACAACCTGCTAATCCTCATTCTTGCTCCCTGCACCCTCCTCTGGCCTCCTCTGCAGTCCTATGGCTTGTCTCTACCATATACCACTACTCTCCCTAATTTTCTGGATGCTGAATGTTCTCCTCTGAGGGCCAGATAGCCTCTTGCCAAGTGACATACCTTGGTCTCATTCTGACCTTCTTTTTCCATGTCATATCTCAAACCCACAAAGCTCTAATCCAGGACACTCTTCCCCCCAAAATAAGTGTAGCATTCTCCCTTTACTTGGCCTAGCAGCTTTCTTTTGTATCTGGCTCCTCAACTTTGGAGATCTTAGCTAAACCTCTTTACCGGGCCTCTTAGAGAAACTATGGATCCTTTCCCATCTATCTAACCCTCATTACCAAAGCTGAAATAGGCCTTCTGAGTGCTCTTGCCTTAGGGTTCCTCTCCTAACTCAGACCTAGGTCTCCTCTGCCAGTTTTAAAGAAGAACACCAGCATTAGCCTACCTACCTAAGCAGTTAGACTTGTGGTGCAGGGCTACCTTTCTTGCTTTAAAACCCTTGTGATTGCCTCCCTTTCAATGGACATTCTACCATCCCATCATTATCTCTACTTGCCACCATCCATTTTCTCTCCCTCTTACATTCAACAGATACACATGCTGTGTGCTGGTTAGTTTTTGTCAACTTGAGGCACCTGGGAAGAGGGAACCTCAACTGAGGAATTTCCTCCATCAGATTGGCCTGTGGCATTTTCTTAATTGCTAAGTGATATAGGAGGGCCCAGCCCAGTGTGGGTGGTACCATCCCTAGGCAGGTGGGCCTGGGCTGTGTAAGAAATGTAGCTGAGCAAGTTAGAGGAAGCAAGGTAGTAAACAGTGTTCCTACATGGTCTTTGATTCAGTTCATGCCTCCAGATTCCTGCCTTGACTTCCCTTAGTGATAGACTATGACCTGGGAGTTATAAGATGAAGTGAATCCTTTCCTCCTCAAGTTGGTTTTGATTGGTGTTTTATCACAGAGATAGAGAAGCAAACTAGGACATGATGTTTATTTATTTATTTATTTATTTATTTATTTATTTATTTATTTTATTATTTTGGTCTTTTTGAGACAGGGTCTCCCTGTAACCCCAGCTGGCCTGGAACTCACTATATAGACCAGGCTGGTCTTGAATTCAGAGATCCACCTGCCTCTGTCCCCCGAGTGCTGGGATTAAAGGCAAGATATGCTGTTTATATAAAACTCCTGAATTACCTTTCGACACTATAAGTCTCTCTCTCTCTCTCTCTCTCTCTCTCTCTCTCTCTCTCTGTCTTATCAAGACAGGGTCTCCCTGTAGCCTCAGCTGGCCTGGACCTTGCTATGTAGACAAGGCTGGCCTTCAACTCGCAGAACTCGCAGAGATCCACCTGCCTCTGCCATCTGAGTGCTGGGATTAAAGGCATGTGACATTATGCTTGGTAACTATAAGACTCTCAATCTAGTTCCTTTTCTTTCTACAGATTTTAGCCCTCCAGAGGAACTCTTTTTAAAAAAATTATTATTTTTATCTTATGTGCACAAGTGTAAAGCCTGCATGTATGTAACTGCACCTGTGTCCTATAATGCCCAAGGAGGTCAGAAGAAGGTATCAGATCTCTTGGAACTGGAGTTATGAATGGTTGTTATCCACCCTGTGGGCACTGGGAGCTGAACCTGGGTCCTCTGCAAGAATAGTCAGTGCTCTTAACTACTGAGCATCTCTCCAGCCCCTAGACCCCCTACTCTTGCATTGATTTTCTTGACCCTTGACCACTCTCGTTTAGTCACTTTCAGATGCTCTTATTGCCCAGACCCCTCACTGGTATATTGGTGGGTGCACTTTCAAGGAACCCCACCCAGTTGCAGGCTCTGTCATTGTCCCTGGTGACAGCTTTAGAAACCCTATCCCTTCCCCCTAAAACACCTAACAGCAAGTGGATCCCTGACACTAACAAAAACCCAAAAGGTTAATGTCTGCACGGACTCTAAACATGGATACAGTTTCCACTGTCATTCCTTAATCTGGCAAGGAAGAGGTTTTTCTCACTTCTTTGTAATGAATGGCAAAAGAATCCACAAATTCCTTCAGGTCACCTGCCTGCCTGTGGCAACAACAGTCATCCACCGCAGAGGCCCCTGATAGCCCAAGGCAACACCCGAGCCTACACCCTAGCCAAACAAGTAGTCAGCCTGCACCTCACATACTTCCAATTCTCCTAATTCTGGTCAGCTGCAGCCTCTGCCAACTCCTTATCCATCCATGCAGCCCTTGTCCCATTTCAGCCTATACCTGCCCCCAATAAGGCTCTCCAATTAGAGAAAAAGGGATCATGCCCAAAGAATCTTGGTATGTTCCCAACGACAGCTCCTTCCACTCAAGAGCTGACCCTCCTTTCTGCTCCACATGATCAGTTTCACATAGGACATCAACCTCTGCTCACCTTACTCAAGACCTATCTCTTGGAGACACGGCTCAGTGGTTAAGAGCATTGGCTGCTCTTGCAGAGGACAGGGGTTCGGCTCTGAAACTCCAGTTCCAGTTCCATACCCTCTTCTGACTTCCACAGGCACTGCATGCATGGGGTGGACTTACTAGCAAATATTTGCAGTCAAATATGCATATGCATAAGATAAATATTTAAAAAAAGAAGTAGCCAGGGGTCAGCCATGGTGAAGCTTGCCATTAGTCCCAGCACTGAGAAGGCAGAGATAGGAGAATCTCTGAGTCCGAGGCCTGTTTGGTCTACATAGAAAGTTCCAGGTCATCTAGTGCTATATAGTGAGACCTTGTCTCAAAAAAGAAAGAAGGGGACTGGAGAGATAGCTCAGCAGTGAAGAGCACTGGTTGGTTACTCTTGCAGAAGACCCACATGACAGCTAACAACCATCTGAAACTCCAGTTCCCGGGCATCCAGTACCCTCTTCTGACCCCTGAAGGCATTGCACAATACAGGTGCACTTAGATACATAAAATAAAAATAATGAAATATTTTTAAAAAGAAAGAAAGGAAGGAGGGATGGTCTCTTTCACTATGAGCTATTCCCAGAAAGCCCTCAACCTCAGCATGTCTGAACTCACAGCAGGCCCATCCCTAAGCATCCTTTGCCAAGCACCACACCTGACTTCCTAGATGTATGACCTGCCTTACATCTAACCAGACTCACTTTACAATTTATATTTATTTTATTTTCAAACTTCAGTCTTAATATAAAAATTCCCATCTTACAAATGATAAAGTAATAAAAATTCCTTCTGTTGACTCAGTCAGCCTATGTCTATTCTAACGTATTTATTTTTTTATGTGTATGAGAGTTTTTGCCTGCATATATATATATATATATATATATATATATATATATATGAGCACCATGTGTATGCAATGCCTGCAAAGGCCAGAAGAAGCCCTTCCAGGATCTCCTGGAACTGGAGTTATGTACTGTCGTTAATTTCCATCTGGGTGCTGGGAACAGAGCCTGGGTCCTCTGCAAAAGCAGCCACTGCTCTTAACTGCTGAGCCATCTCTCTAGCCCCGCACTCTATAATTTTTTGATCACAAATGCGTTCCTGACATGGTCCCCACCCTGCAGTCTCCTTGGATCTCCACTGGGGCGAGGGCTCCTACAATTCTGCCTCTTCCCAACCTCTATAGCTAAAATGATTAGTACCTGCAGGGACTCTTGACTACAGATCATTAAGATTATCTTGTCAATCTTAGGTTGACAGCAGCTAAGGTAAAGGGCCCCTCTTACTGACTTCATCAATCTGAGCTCAAAAGACCTGACTCTAAAACTCCCAATCGTTCCAAGAAGCCCCCGTTCCTGCTTATGCCTCTTCCCTCACAGGTCCAACCTACCTGAATATAACCTGTCCAACCCGGAACTGCCCTGACATACTGGCCATCCCTGGACTGAGTGAGTGACAGGCCTCAGCGCCCATTCAGGATCAGCCTTCCTGTGCATCCCACTACTGCTGGGCAGTCCAGAAGATCCATGATCCGCCCTTGGATACTCTGTTTCCTCCTCTCCCCCCTTTTCACTTTCTCCTCTCCCTATTCTGATAGCTGGGGGCCCCTCGTAAATCTCACTCATCGCCTCCTACGAGACACTAATTCCTCTCTTTTACCAAACTGTTGGGTCTGCTTGTCCACACAAACCCAGCAGTCTCTAGCTGTCCCAGCCCCTCTTACTACATGGACAGACTCACCCATGAAACTCTATATCACCTACTCCGCCCCATCCCTCCAGGGCCCCTTTCCCATCACTGACCTTGACAGACGCCTCAGGTTTTTTGACCCATTAACAGCTTACTCTTTTCGAAATCCTGAGCGGAGGGCTATTGCTTTACTTCAACTCCTCAATCTAAGAGGGCTATTTCCCTTAATCACCCGCCTCACCTCTGTGATCTACCCTAATCAAGATTTCTTAGAATCTTCCCCACACCCCATATGGGGACCATTGTCTACCCAGACCCTCCTCACCTCACAGGCCCCTCTCTGCATAGCCCGCTTCTTTAAGGTCCCAGCCTACGCCACCTTCGTGGGCAATCTCTCCTCCTCTCTTTGCAATCACACCCTTCATCTTTCACCCTCTGCCGATCACCAAACCCTAGACCTGTCTGACACCTATACATTTATGGAATTAAAGAAGATACAAGGTATTAAGTGGAAAAATCCCTTCCGATTTTCAGGGCCCCCTTCCCTAACCTCCTTGGGGCAATCTTCCTATCCCTGCAGAACAGATGGTACATATTGTCACACCTCCTCCGTCACCCCCTGGAGACACTGTCCTTCGTTTCACCCCAGCACCTGCTATAACCTAACCCTATTCGAACCCCACAGCTTAAGTAACCCTATCACTGTGTCTGTGGATAGTAAGCACTTCCGGATTGCACTCCAGGGACAAAAGGAACCCGATCTATTGTTCCAGTACCAACCCCTTACTGGGGCTGCCCTATCTGGACAATATGGGATCTGGGAAAACGAAGTCACTATTCACAATAACTGGTACATCACCCCAAACATTTTCTCACGCCTTCTTAACTTATCCTATTCCTTCTGTCACAACACTTCGGGAATTTTCTTCCTATGTGGAACTTCGACTTATGTCTGTCTCCCCACCAACTGGTCTGGTGTCTGTACCCTTGTCTTCCAATACCCAGACATTGAACTCCTTCCAAGTAACCAAACGGTAACCGTTCCCCTTCTTGCTTCTGTTTCCTCCTCTCTCTCGAACTCTCGCCAGAAGAGAGTCCCTCAGCTACTCCCACTCCTTGTGGGCCTGGGCATCTCTACTGCCCTAGGTATCAGCATTGCTGGCATTACCTCATCCACCATCTATTTCCAACAGCTTTCTAAGGCGCTTTCAGATAGCCTGGATGAAATAGCCTCTTCAATTATCACCCTCCAAAATCAAATAGACTCGCTGGCAGGTGTTGTTCTTCAGAACCGCAGGGCTTTGGACCTCCTCACTGCTGAAAAAGGAGGCACCTGTCTCTTCCTTCAAGAAAGATGTTGCTTCTATGTAAACCAGTCTGGAGTAGTGCGAGATGCAGCGAAGAGGCTCTGGGAAAGAGCAGCGGAACTCCGCCCAGGCATCAACTCTTGGAACCCATTGGCTGGCCTAGGTTACTGGCTGCCCTCCTGGTTGGGTACCTTTGTGGGACCCCTTCTCTTTATCCTGATCGTGATTATTTTTGGACCTTGTCTTCTTAATTGTCTGGCTCATTTTGTATCCCAGAGAATGAGGTCTTTTATCCAGGATACCACCAAAGGACATGTGGACAAAATGCTTTTTTTACAGAATTTTGGATACGAGAGTCTGCCTCAACATCCTCCTGATGAAGTGTCCATCCCTCTGGAAAAAACTGTACACAAAAAGACTGAACCCTCTTTCCCACGTATCTATTACAAAAAACATCAAGAATGTTAGCCACAGTCATGTCATTTTGGAAAGGATCACAGGATACAAACCAGGGTCTAGCATCCTTTCTCATTCCGTCTGCGTCTAGTCTAGTCTGTCTGGGAGGCACTGAGAGGCTCTTACAGGCATGAATTCCCAGAAGGGACCAAAACTCTCAAAAGAGATGTCCCCTTACAGGACCAGAGAAATGAGTCATTTTGATTAAATGGTGACCGTTTCTTTTTTCTTTTTAGACAGGGAACAAGCTATGTAGACCAGGTTGTCCTGAATCTCACAGAGACCCACCTACCTCTGCCTCCCAAGTGCTGGGATTAAAGGTGTGGCTGTGTGCTACCAGGCCAGTGGTGATGGTTCTTGAAATCTCAGTAATGAGCAGTCCAGATTTGTTTTGCGAGATTCCTGCCATGGCTCCCTGTAGACACCCTGGGAATGGCTGGCCATGACAGATGTTTGTTGATCATCTGACTTTTTTTTTTTAGACAGGGTTCCACTATGTAACCCTAGCTGGCCTGGAACTTTCTCTTTGTAGATCAGACTGGCCTCAAACTTGAACTCACCTGCTTCTATCTCCCAAGTGCTGGGATTAAAGGCATGAGCCACCACGCCTGACTGACATCCTTTATTAACTGCTCACCCATCTCTTTGCCCCCCCCCATTTCCCTTCTATAACTCTCCCTAGTCTGTAAGCGGACAGTGAGCTCTCTGGTACCCCGCATCTAGAGACCTCCCTCCCACAGGCTTTCTGGGATTAAACCTATACTGTTGTAAAAAAATCCCTGATTTCCTCGTCTGTCTTCCCTTTCATTGACCTTTTAGCCACCAACCTGGGAGCTTCTGGGCCAGAGGACCTCCTCTGGACACTAGCTCCCCAGTTCCAGGAGCAAGGATTAGTCTTGAATACATTTCCCCTCCTGACACCAAATGAACAAAACAAGAATTTTCCTGAAAGACAAATGTACTTACAGGGACCTCCTTTATTCCCAAAGAATGTTGTGATCCTACATGGTGCATCGTTGTCTTTCTTGTGGGATACAATGACAGTATGGGTATTTTATCCAACATGATTTTTTTCTTTTTGAGACAGAGTCATGCTATGTACTTTAGGTTGGACCTGAGCTCATAGTAATACTCCTGCCTCAGTCCCCTGAGAGCTGGGATCACATATTCAACTCAAGCATCATTTCTTGGTGGAAAATCACAAACTTGGGCTGGGCATAGTGGTGCATATCTCTACTGCCAGCACTCAGGAGGCAGAAGCAGACAGATCTCTGTGAGATCTAAGCCAGCCTGGTCTCCATAGTGAGTTCCAGGTCAGCTGGAGCTACAGGGAAACCCTGTCTCAAAAAGACCAAAAAAGACCAAAAAGATCAAAAAAATAAAAATAAAAATAAATCACAAACTTGGAGACTGGAGAGATTGCTTAGTGGTTAAGAGCACTGGCTGCTCTTGCAGAGAACCTAGGTTGGGTTCCCAGCACCCACATAGTGATAGTGACTAGCAACCCTCTGTTAACTCTAGTTACAGGAGTCCAACACTGTTTTCTGGTCTCCATGGTCATTGGATAACATGGGTGCACTTACATGTGGACAAAATATTTGTACATGTAAATAATAATAATGAATCACAAAATGGTGACATTCCCTATCTCTCTAGTGTTTTTTTTTAAATTTATTTTTAGAAAAAGAAATTTTAAGAATATTTTATTTGGGGCTGGAGAGATGGCTCAGCGATTAAGTGCACTGACAGCTCTTGCAGAGGACCCAGATTCGATTCCCAGCACCCATATGGCAGCTACAAACCGTCCTTAACTCCAGTTCCAGGGAAATCCAACACCCTCTTCCGACATCCGCAGCATTGCATGACATGGGTGCACTCACATACATACAGGCAATACACCCGTACACATTAAAAATTAAATAGCAGGGCGTGGTGGCACATGGCTGTAGTCCCAGCACTTGGGAGGCAGAGGCAGGCGGATCTCTATGAGTTCAAGGCTAGCCTGGTCTACATAGTGAGTTCCAGGACAGCTCAGGCTACAGGGAGACCCTGTCTCAAAAAGACCAAAAAATAAATAAATAAATAAATAAAATATTTTTAAAAATATATTTTTTTA
>NW_008354022.1:4165564-4224289 GCF_000622305.1 Nannospalax galili | reverse complement strand
CCCATAAGGAAACCGGAACCTAAGTAACCTGAAACCCATTATGCTAATGAGGTGTCTGACTCCCGATGTCATGATAGGACACAGCCCTGCCAAAGATCTGAGTTGCAACTTCTTGATTGGACCCCTACCCCTATATAAGCTTGTGCCCTTCTACAATAAATCAGACCTGTGCCAACTAACCTGGTCTCCTGTGTCTGAATGCCACTCCACTGACACAGTCTCCTCACCAGCCCTGGGGTTCAGGACCAGGCAGAAGTAGGGACAATTGGAGGCAGCTAGTAGTGAGCAGAAGAGCAGCCCCAGCCCAGGCGAGCAGAAGAGCTGCCTCAGCCGGGTAACAGAAGAGCAACCACAGCTTGCAGCAGCAGCGAGGAGCAAAGGGCAGCGCCCGTGGGATTGGAGGCTGCGCCCGTGAAGTCGGAGGCTACCCCCGTGCGAGCAGAGGAGCAGTGTGCAGAGACAGCACCCAGCACCGGAAGAGTGGAGGGGCGGCTGCACCTGGCTGCGGCTGCATGTGCCAAGGGCAGAGATGCCTAGTCTGGCCATAATAGGAAGGATTGAGGGCACCTTTTGTGGCAGTAAGGGGAAGATGAGGATGGAAGGGATGCCATGAGTGGACCGACTGTTTAGGATGTTTAGGAGGAGTTAGATGTTGGGGTATCAGAAGACTACAGTGCAAACACCAGACCAGTTGGCAGGGAGACAGGTGTAGCTCCTGAGGAGTTGTGCAGAACAAGTATGCTAGTTTAAGGAGATGCCCAAACTGGAGAGCTGGCTCAGCAGTTAAGAGCACTGGATGCTCTTGCAGAGGACCCAGGTTTGAGTCCCAGCACCCACATGGCAGCTCACAACCGTTTGTAACTCCAGTTCCAGGGGATCTGATTTCCTCTTCTGACCTCTGCAAACATTGCATGACATGGGTGCACTTACACACAAGCAGGCAATACACTCATACACATAAAAATAATATTTTTTTTAAAAAAGGGGGTGAGAAGATTTTTGAGATTGTGGACCAATTTGGTTGGACGCAGTCTTGCTTCAGAGATCCTGACCACCAGGAAAGACCACTCAGACTCAAAAAGTTCCAAATCAGCCAAATCTATCTAGCTGGTCAGCACTCTCTGAGTCAATTTAGGGAGTGCTGCCCTAACTGGGAGGAGACAGGATAAAGGTAAAGACCAAAAGATAAAGTCCTTGGTACAAGATTTAAGTAGATTTAAGCTTTTACAATTTTATCAGAATTTTTAAAGAAAAATTCTCAGGGGCAGACAAGCTGGTAATGTTGGCAGCTGCCTTGAGGAGGAGAATGGAGGGAAGGAAAGAAAGCCATGAAGCTATGCAGGTTTAGAGCCTATATGGGAGTCAGACATGTCACAGACTGGCAGCCACGTGGCTGAGAAAAGGAAATGTTAGTGAAAGTAAAGAAATGCAAGGTGCTAGGGACAGCCAAAAGCCTTAAAGAAAACATGTTTAGAAAAGGGACATGGGGCCTGGAGAGATGGCTCAGTGGTTAAGAACACTGGCTGTTCTTGCAGAAGACCCAGGTTCACATCCCAGCACCCATGTGGCAGCTAATAACTGCCCTTAACTCCAGTACCAGGGGATCTGACATCCTCTTCTGACATCCAAGGACATTGCACGACAGGGGTGCACTTACCTACATTCAGACAATACATGCATACACATAAAATAAAAACAATAAATAAAATATTTTTTAAAAAAGAAAAGGGCCAGGCGTAGTGGTGCACGCCTTTAATCCCAGCACTCGGGAGGAAGAGGCAGGTGGATCTCTGTGAGTTCAAGACCAGCTTAGTCTACATAGTGAGTTCCAGGACAGCTGGGGCTACCGGGAGACCCTGTCTCAAAAAGACCAAATAAATAAATAAATTAATTAATTAATTAATTAATTAATTAAGAAAAGGAATATGAAGAAGAAAAGGAAAGATTTCCCACTTGGAAAAGTGTAGACTTAGAGACTACATGACTGTGGCTGGTCCAGAAGTTCTGTACTAGGAGGTGGGATTCCAGGCAGGAAAACATCACTATCTCATTAACACACTAGGTATTCTGCCCATCTATTTAACATAACATAAGGTGAATCAGCCTTCCTAGGGTTGGTCCTATGACCAGATGATTGACCAGTTAAACTTACACAAAATGGAGGGGCTCAGGCTATTATAGTCTCATCCTCCCAAATTAGATATTCACTTGACAATGCTGCTGCTTGGATGGATTGGTAGTGGAATAGGGGGCAAGGGAGATTAGGGCTTAGGATGGATTTTAACTGAAAGTGAGTTGGGTGGAAAGGTGTAGGAGGTGAAGTGCCAGACCTAAACACAGGCCGCACTAGAGAGCACACCTTCTGCCTTGAGAGCACAGCCCGCACTTCTGCAAAAGAGCCAACCTATAATCTGCCTCCGGACCTAGACACTGATGACGTGAGTGGCCTGGATGAGGGGATCTATCAGGGAGCAACACACCAGCTTATGGGACACTGGGGGCAGGGGGAGAGATATATAAGGCTTGCCCTTCCCAGCAATAAACGAGTCTGAAGCACCTCACCTAGGGCCTGCTTCCACCCAACTCCCGGTGTCTGTGTGTTGACTCCATGCTGCTCACCCCCACCTCAGCCAGAACCCTCGTTCCCTGCAGTCCCTCATGGGTTGTTCCTGGGAGAGAACCTGCAACAGCTGGTGCCCAAACAGGGTTCTTGGCCCCCCCCCCGGCGTTGGCGACACCCCCAACTTTGGTTCGTTCAGTGAGTAGGCCCTGGATTTTGTCTGTCCCTTTGGCTGCTCGAGAGTGAGCGAGTGGCCCCCTCCTCTGTACCCTCTACCCTGTTTGTCATATTTGTTGTTAAATCATGAAGGCACACTCCGCCACGTAGTCCCGAAGCCCACGTTGACACCTTTTATTCCTTGGCTCGTCCCGGTGAGTTCACATAAGGGCTGATACACCCCGAACTCAGAGCCCAGGATTTGGGTCATCCTGTTGCCTGTCCCAGAGACACCATGTGAGCATATGGCCAAGGGTGTCATGGCTCTTGGAAGTCCCTCACTAAGCACAAGACATTTGGATCTGATACACTTCTTCATGTCAGGGCAGTTTACGTCCGAGTGGCTCACGGTCCTTGTTTGCTTCATTTGTGCCCTTGATAGTCACCCTTGCCTTTTACTTTTGTGGCAAGTTTCCCTTCATGGGGCCTTCCCACAATGGGCAACCTACCACCACAGTGCAAGGAGCCACAAATGACAGCACTCAAATCGATCCTTAGAACTCGGGTACTGAAAGTGAAACCAAAAGATATTGAAAATTTCTGGGATGAGGCCACTAACTTGGCCCCTTGGGTCTCTCCCGAGAATATGTGGGATCCTGACCTCTGGATATGGGTCCTTTTCTTGGCCTGAAAAAGGGAAGTGGGGTCGGGAGTCATTCCCCCTGCCTTGTTTGTCCTGATCCTTTTAGTCATCATTGCCAGCCTTAAATCCTCCTCCCCTGAAGAAGTCATTTCAGTCCACAATAAGCATTGTCAGGATCAGGCCAGTGTAGACCTTGCCATTACTTCAACCCCTGCTGACCTTGATATGGGAACCAGCCTTGAGGTTGATCCAGACGAGGAAGGGGCCCCCTTGCCCCTACCTCAGACCCCACTTTCAAAGCCATAACAATTAGAGACACTACCACCCCAGTACGTCTGTTCTGATGCGCCTCCTGCTCATTATACCCCCCCATGGCCTGTCGACCCCTTACTGCCCCTTGCTGGCCCATGTCTGCCTTTCTGGTTAATGTCGGCCCCAATGCTGTGCAACAGCCATGGGTGCCCACTGCTCTCACAGACCTTGCACTCATCCGCAAAGCCACCAACAAATCAGGCCCCGATTCCCCATATTTTGAGCAAGTTCTCCACCAATGGGCTATGCAGTTACAGACCCATTGCGATTGGTATAACTTATTAAAGGTGGTATTGGAGCCCTCAGTCTTCCTGAGCTGGCATTCGGCCTACGCCAATCAGGCTGAAAATCAACCATGTCTCAACTTTCAATATGCCCTTAATATTACCCTGGATATGCTCACAGGATGTGGACAATATATTGACCCCATTTCCCAGTCCACTATTGGCCGTCATGCTTACTACCAACAAGTTAGTGACCTGGCCTTCAAGGCCCTTAAATGTTGCTCCCCCCATGACCCACAGGCATTCTTCCACAATCTGATTCAGCCACCAGGGGAGTCCTTCATGGACTTCCTCGCCCGAGTTACTGGAGTGGTGGAATGGAGAGTAGAGTCTGGGACCACTTGAGATATGCTCATCAAAGAGTTGGCATGGGAAGGCCTAAATACTCCTACCTGCAATGCTATCATGCCTGTCTGCAATGATGATATTCATAAATGGGTACTTGCCACTAGAGAACTAGACCCCAGGTCAGGGCCCATTGAGGCCCTGACCACCTCCTTAGAGGCGCTCTTGTTACAAGGAAGGCCCACCCCCTCCAATTCAAAAGATGGCTGCTGGAACTGCAGGAGGACAGGACACCTCCACAGGGACTACCCGAACAATGGAACTCATCCCAAGACCCTCTGCCCCAAATGCAAAAAGGGATTTCATTGGGCAAAAGATTGTAGGTCACAGCCCCAATCAGTCTCGGCTCCTTTAAACTCCACCCGGAGCGCCCCTCAGCCCCACAAGTAAAAGGGGGAATGAGACAGGTTTTATGAACCCTTCCAATTCTTAATCACTCCCCTCTAATGACGTTATTCCTGGATGGGATTTCTGTGAAGGGCCTATGGACACAGGAGCCGATGTTACCATCAGCACTGAGAACAAGTTTCTTTGGTTTCCCCATTGGAAATATCGGCCTGGCCCGCCCACTAAGGGAGTGGGGGGCAGCCAGGACACAAAGCTGGTCATCCGCCCAGTACACTGGAAGGACTTAGATGGGAGTAAGGGCACATTCACTCCCATAGTGGCCGACGTCCCCCGCAACTTGTGGGGTCAAGATGTCCTGGAGGACATGGGTGTGGTCCTTACCACAGACGATCAGACCTTTTATGATGATGTCATAGCCCATGATAACTTTGACCTCTCTGGGAGAAATCGGAGCCCTGACCAGCACCCCAAATTCTAAGGGTCACTGCCCTCCCTGGGACATCCCCTAAGGAGTCTCCCACACTGATCACTCTTATCTGGCTCTCGACAGATGCAATCTGGGTGGAGAAGTGGCCTATTATAGAACCTAAGTTATCTATCCTCAAAAATTTGGTCCAGGAACAGCTGGACCTCGGACATTTGGAACCATCCACTAGTAAATATAATGCCCCAATATTCATTATTAAAAAGAAAAATGGCCGTTTTAGATTGCTTCAGGACTTACGCGCCATTAGTGACCAAATGGAAAAAATGGGCTCGACACAGGCTGGCTTGCCCCACCCTGGTGCTATTCCTCCTTCTTATTATATCATAACACTTGATATTAAAGATTGCTTCTTCTCAATCCCACTGGCTCCCCAAGAGCGTGATCACTTTGCCTTTACAGTTTGGGAACCTAATTCCACAAGCTGGCCCTCGGATATCAATGAAAAGTCCTTCCCCAGGAAATGAAATATAGTCCTACTATCTGTCAGCTTTTTGTCCCATGAGCCACTTCAGCCATCCCTCATAGTGTACAATTTATTCACTACATGGATGACATTCTGTTGTCCCACCCTAACCCACAATTTCTCTGAAAGATAACCAGAGACTTACTCTCCTGCCTATTGTCCCTTGGCTTGTCCAACACCTTAGACAAGTTACAGAAGGTGCCTCCTTATGCCTTTTTGGGGCATACCATTTCTGTTGGTATACGCCCTATGACCCCGGCCTTTATTTCAAAGCTGCTCTATACACCGGCCAATCTTCAACAACTCTGTGGCACCATAAATTGGCTTAAACTGTTCTTGCCCATTCCCTTGGAGGAATTGAGGGTTCCGTTTTCTCTTTTGGAGGGCCCCACCTGCCCTTCAGCAAAGATTAACTTAACTCCCCTGGACATTGCCTTACTGCAAAAGATCATTGAGTTACTGTCATCAACAACCCTCGACAGGTATGAGCCCTTACAATCCCTACAGGCTTTAGTGCTATTGACTTCTTCTGGCTTCCTTGGTGCCCTTTGGCAGACTGGGCCACTTATCTGGGTCCATCTCTCATACTTGGAGCTCCAGCAAGTTTCCTCCAAGTTTGCTCTGGCCTTTAACTTGGCAGTCGAACTGCACACTCAAGCTCGAAAAACCTTCAACAGAGAACCTGAAGCTATTGTGCTCCCATTTCCCCTCCGTAACCTACAGGCCCTCTGGGCCAATTCCATAAGTTTTCAGACTATGCTGTCAGGCTTCCCTGGCACCATTGACAATCACCTGCCCCAAGACAAAAGAATTCAGGCCCTTCTCACATTTCCGTTTGAGGTTAATCCGTACAGCACCCCACTCTTCCCCAATTCCCCAAGTGATCATTGCCTTTTCAGATGCTAATAAGAAGAACTTTGGGGTCCTGATACATCATCCTTGAAAAAAGGAAATCACCCACATCATCCCTAATCCTGGCTCTGTCCAGTTGGGAGAACTTCTTGCTATAGTTAAAGCCTTAGCAGAGTGCCAGGACAAACCCCTAAATCTCTTTTCTGATAGCACCTATGCTGTTCAGGTCACTAAGGTCATCGCCTTTTCTCATGTTAAAAACTCCTTCACCCCACTCCACCTCACTATGGTCAAGCTACAGGAATGCCTAGAAAATAGAATTTACCCATGGTACATCTCACATATCTGCTCACATCCCTCCTTCCCAGAATCCTAGCTCAGGGAAATGCTGCCACAGATGCCATGATCATGACAGTCCAGTCTAACCAGTTAGAACAAGCAAGAGCTTTACATCAACAATTCAACCTGCCCCTCAGAGTATTCATAACTCCTCTCAGAAATCCCCGTGTCCCAATGCAAGTGCCTTGTCTGCTCATGTGCTACCTGTGCCCCACTCATGCCTCTCAGGCCTCTTAACAGGGGAGGAGTGAACCCCCCGTGGTTTGATACCCAATGCCATTTGGCAGATGGATGTGACTCACTACCCCCCCTTTGGGAAACTGAGATTCATTCATGTTATAGTTGACACATGCTTCTCCCTTACTTATGCTTTAGCTCACTCAGGGGAAAAGACTATACATGCCATTAAAGCTATAAAGTCCACCATATTAATCATGGGCGTACCCTGGGCACTTCAGACTGATAATGGGCCTGCTTATTCCTCTCAAGAATTCAATAAATTTGTTTCCTCCTGGGGAATCAAACATACCTTTGGTGTTCCCTATAAACCACAAGCCATTGTCGAAAGGACCAACAGGACACTTAAGTCCCTCCTGGCTAAAAGCCCCTCGGCTGAGGCCAAATGTGACCCCCATTTGGCCCTTACTGAGGCTTTGTTCCACCTTAATTTCCTCATGTTTAACAATGGGGGTCTCAGTCCAGCATAAAAACATTTGTTTTTCTTCACCTGGCTCTTACTGAGGCTTTGTTCCACCTTAATTTCCTCATGTTTGATGACTGGGGTCTCAGTCCAGCATACAAACATTGGTCCTCCTTGCCTCGGGCTCCATCTGCCACTAGTTAGATGGAGGGATCCTATTTCATCCCTATGGCAGAAACCAGCGCCCCCCCCCCCGCATCGTCCTGATGTGAGGATGAGGATAAGCTTATATTTTTTCCACAGGATGCTATGTCCCCCATTTGGATTCCATCGAGAGACATCTGACCAGCAATGGAAACCCACCTGGAGACCGGCCCGACTGCGAGTTTGATAAGCCATGACATCCTTTTCCGGCTTTGTCATCCTTGGCACCCTTTTGTCCTTTGGCTGTGCTTCTCCCCAGGCTTCAGATCTCTGGGCACTGGTCGCCTTACCACCTCTGATCCTCCCTGTAGATGACCTGTCACCCGCTTTCCCGGTTCTCTTTACTACTAATGAATCCCTTGGTCTCCCCACCATGGAATTGGTTCATACATCCATTCCCATAAACTGCAGGTGGTCCTTTGCAAGATTGCTCTGCTTCAGCCCAGCCCTTAACCCCTCCTCCCCTAATGTCTCTCACTGTCACTCCCTCTTTAACATCACAACAGGTGGCTTTCATGGAAACCGGAGCCAGGGCTCCTCAAAATCTGGTCTCCCTTAGTAAAAGACACTTCTGAGACTACAGTGTCCTTCATGTCCCCTGGGGCCACCCTCCCAAGGGTTAGGCGTCCTCCCACCCATAAACTTCCCACCACATGTGCTTTCCTATTCCATGGGAACACTGCCTCCTGCTCACTCCTGGAGGTACGCTCCTCTTTACAGATTATGATGGATGTCCACTGGCTTTCTCCCTGGCAGCCTGAAGATACCTTGTCTCTACAAAACCTTACTCCTATGTCTACCCTGACCCCAGGCATAAAGACACTGTCAGGAGGGCCTGGGAGCTCTGCAGGCTGGCAGCTTGCCTGGATTTGTGTCCTCTCTTCTTTGTATTAGGTGGAGCCATCTTTAATGGTACATATATGGGCGATAACTCAGAGACGGGTTCCTCAGGTGTTGCAGACCCAACTTGGACACCTAATAAAGTCTCTGTTAACATCTCCCATTTGATCTCCTCACCTGTTTGTGTTCGACCACCGTTTGCTCTGCTCCTTGCTTATTTCTTGGACAACCCGGGGGATACCCTTAACTGCCCCCTCGTTAGCTGCACTCTCTCGCCATGCTGGATTTTCCCTGCCTCTCTTGTTCTCTTTGTGCATGAACCTGCAGCAATCTGGGTTCCAGTACCCAGTGCTTCTCACTTCCATGTTATCACCCTCATGGAACAGATGGCTCTCCAACCCTTCCCCCGATCAAGAGAGATTTTGGTATTACCACGGCAATTGTCAATACTGTTATCCTTTCCTTAGGGGCTGCTGCCACTGCTGCTGTTGCTATCACTCAATCTTCCACTACTGTGGAAACACTCAATGAGGGCGTATCCAAAACCTCTGCGGCCTTACACACTCAATCTCTTATTAATCAACACCTCTTTCAGGCCGTTTCTGTCATCCAACAACAGGTAGACCTCTTCGGGGAGGAGATGGTGATCATCAAACAAGTGACGCTAATGGCCTGTGACCCACAGTTCAAAGCCGTGTGTCTCACACCTTACAAAGTAGATAACCTCACTAAGGCCAGGATGGAACTCTCACAGTACATCCATGGCCACTGGAGCCAAAAGTTTCTCAACTACTCCACTTTGCTCACTGACCAGATCATCTCCCTAAATTATACAGGGGCTCAGATATTAGATATAAACTCTGGGCTCCTCCACAAACTTTGGTCAGACTTAAAAGCTTTGTTTGACCCTTCATGGATCATTACTTATTTATTTTTGGGTGTCATAGTCTTAGTTCTTTTCTTGCTCATAAAATGCTTTGTTCTACACTTCCGTAGATAAAACCAAGTAAATTACTTGGTGTATCAGGTTCTCAAGATGCTCAAGGGTCCAGACTTCGACCCCCTCACCAAGGTCCAGCAGGTCTGGCTTGCTGATATCCGAGAAGCAGTTGTATAACTTCTTGCCCTCCTCCTCCCTCACATGGTCATGACAGAGGTCATACCCTTCGAGGGCTGGTAGTCAATGATGGGTAAGATCCTGATGGTCAGGATGACCTAAGACAGGCACAGTCCATCAAGCTGGGTGCCCTCTGAGGTGGGGTCAACTATGTCGAGGCAAAGAACTTCGGCTCCCACTGACCTTTCTATAATAAAAAGGGATGGATATGTAGGAGGTGAAGTGCCAGACCTAAGCACAGGCCACACTAGAGAGAACAGCTTCTGCCTTGAGAGCACAGCCCACGCTTCTACAAAAGAGCCAACCTATAATCTGCCCCCAGACCTAGAGACTGATGATGCAAGTGGCCTGGATGAGGGGATCTACCAGGGAGTGACACCAGTTTATGGGACACTGGGGACAGGGGGAGAAATATATAAGGCCTGCCCTTCCCAGCAATAAACGAGTCTGCAGCACCTCGCCTAGTGCCTGCTTCCACCCGACTCCTGGTGTCTGTGTGTTGACTCTGTGCTGCTCACCCCCACTTCAGCCAGAACCCTCATTCTCTGCAGTCCCTCGTGGGCTGGACCTGAGCAAGAACCTGCAACAGAAAGGGATAGGTTGATGGGGAGAGTTTTGTTGTTAGTGTCAAAAAGGGATAGGACTCTGTAGTTGGGATTTGTCTTAGTTTGTTTCTCCATTGCTGTGACAAAACACTCTGACTGATACCAACTTGAGGAGGAGGAAAGGGTTTATTTAGCTTACATCTCCCAGGTCACAGTTCATCTGGGAGCCAAAGGTAGGAACTCAGGGCAGGAACCTGGAGGTAGGAGCTGAAGCACAGGCCATGGAGGTATACTGCTTACTGGCTTGCTCCCTGGCCCCTGCTCAGCCTGCTTTCTTATGCAACACAGGCCCACCTGCCCAGGGGTGGCACCACCCACAGTGGACTGTGCACTCCCACGTCACTCATCAAGAAGATGCCCCTCAGACATGGCCACAGGCCAGTCCAATAGAGGAAATTCCCCAATTGAGTCTCCCTCAACCCAGGCGTGTCAAGTAATTGACCCCCCCTTATCAACTTGACACACAAATATCACTGTTAAACCATAAACTTTCCAATTTTTCCCCCAAGATATGATGTTAATATCACAACATAAGACAGTACAACCTTAAAAACCCCACAGTCCTTAAAAAAATCCAAACACTTAAAAGTCCATAGTCTCTTAACAGTCACTTAACTGTGGGAGTACTGTCTTATTTCGAAGGGAAGAATCGGACACACCTAAGCAAAACCAAAGTCCAGCAAAGTAGCTTGAGGCTGGACATCTGGGATTCACTCATGATCTTCTGGGCTCCACAGGGTTCTGGCAGCTCTACTTCTCTGACTCTGCCATCCACAGCACACAGCTCATCTCACAGACCCAGGCCAGCTCCATTCCATACCTGCCCGCTGCCCTTGGTGGTTGTCCCACGGTCCTGGCATCTCCCAAAAGCTGGGGTCTCCACTGAAACTGAGGCTACACCTTCACCAATGACCTCTTCTTGCCTCTTGGGGTGCAAAGCCTCAGATTCTCTCTATGACCCCTTCAATCCTGGGGTCTTCGCTACAATTGAAGCTGCACTTTCACCTATGGCCTTTCCTGGCCTCTCAGAGCCCCAAGCCTCAGCTGCTCTCTGTGACCCCTTCACGGTTTCAACACTAGAACCATGCAGGAGACCCTTACACATGACCAAGTCCTGCTTCCAGCTTGAGACAGAGGCTCGGGTCCCCTCTGTGTGCTGACCCTGAGGAAATACCTCCCAGAAGACTTCACCACGGTGATGCTGGTCTCTTGTTACTTAGAGCTGATTTTTCAGCCCCAGCTAACCAGCATCAATTGTCCCAGTAAAGCAAAGGTTTTGCTTCAGGTTCTGGTCTCTTAATCACAGCTGATTCTTCAGCCCCAGCTGACCAGAACCCACAGATTCTCAATTCAAAATCTCACAAGAGCAGCCCTGATAGTCTCCGCTTGCCTTTGAAGCTTCACAAGCCAGGCCTCCATCGTCTACAACCACAGCAACAAACTCTAAGCACGCAATGGCTTTTCCAGCCTAAAGTTCCAAACACTTCCACAGTCCTCCCTAAAACACGAAGGTCAGGTCTGTCACAGCAACATCATACTCTCTGGTACCAATTTCTGTCTTAGTTTGTTTCTCCCTCAACCAAGGTGTGTCAAGTTGACACTAAAGCCATCCAGCACGGGTGGAATTGGATGAGCGGCAATGCATCCAGGGACTGGCAGGGGAGGTGTGACAGAGAGAAACATTAGTCCAACTGGAAGTGTAACAATAGATGGGGCGTGTCTGGAGAACTGGAGGAGGTTTTTTCCAATCACCATGTTTTCATTTTAGGGTGGTGGAGAATAGATTGTTTTTGGAACTGGGGAAGCGAGATCTCTAAAGAGGGGCTTGTGAGAGGAGGAGGGTATCAGTGGATATGGGTCCCCTTACTAGGCGCTGAAAGGATTCAAGTTGGGCGACTGTTGGCTGGGAATATTTTACAGAAGTAGGCTGGGTGAGAATGGAAAATATGCAGTTGAGTTGATTTATTGGAGGAGGGTGATAGTCCGTCATTTAGGGTTGTGGAAAGAATAGGGGACTGTGAGGGGACAGAGAGAGGTGAAGTCATTCTGAGAGGTCAGTTATGGGTATGGGGTTTGGAAATCGGTCAGTCATTAGGAAAAGGTATAATTTCATGAGGGAATCTATCCATGAGAAGAGGGGGTGTTGGGATGGCCAGGGACTTTTGACCCTAGTGGAAAGACAAACTCAGCAGTTGGAAGAGAAGGTGGAGTTAGTGGTTTTTAGGAGTTGGTGGGTTCAATTAAGGAGGGACATCCATCTCATCTCCAGGGGAGAGTGAGAAGAAGGCCCCAGGTGGGTATCATGGCCAGGTATTAGTTTTGGACCTAGGAAGGAGGTGAAGGAAAGAGGATTAAGTAAAGAGCCAAAAAGGACTGTATCCAATGTGGGGTGAAGGGGGTGAATGTTCCTTGTAGCCAGAGGTCTTCTACGCTGACCCGTAGTTCATCAAATGTCACGATGGGTTGGGGGGGTGCAGCCAGAGGTCTTGCTGTAGCTTCCTCAGGAATAATTGGAGCTGCTGCAGGTGAAAGCCATTTAAAGGGTTTATGGTGGGGGGTCCTTTTGGGTACAGGTAGGAGTTTCATTATTTTTAGAGAAGTAGGGCAAGTTGGGATTGCTTGGGGGGGGGTGAGGCATGATCCAGGAGGGCTGTCCCTGCAGTTTGGCTGCAGTTGGGAGTGGTTAGAATGACTGTAAAAGGGGTTGGGGTGGAGTGAGGCCAGATAAACAGAGCCCCCTATCTGGAAGGGTGGAGGTGGGGGGATTCCAAGGGGCCAGGGCAGGGGGGGTGGTGGTCAGTGTGTTTCCATAGGGAGGGGTGAAAGAAGAGGGTCCATTTTGAAGGGAGGAACAGGGGTGTAGGTGGGAGTCCTGGAATGGACAGGGGCCACCCATACATGGCTCAAAAGGGCTGAATATGAGAGGTTCTAGGGGGAGGGTATGGAGCTTGAGGAGAGCTAAAGTAATTTTGCCCAGTCCAGATGCGTCTCCATTGTTGTTCGGTAAGATTTCCTTTAAGAGTCAAGAGTCCTCTTGACTTTGGCTGAGGATTGTGGTTGGTATGGTGTGTGAAATTTCCAGGTTATCTGGAGATACAGTTCTATGGACTGGGTGACATTAGAGACTAGACCATTGTCAGATTGTCAAGAGGTGGGTAAGCAGAAACAGGGAATAATTTCTCTGATGAGAAGGGAGGAAACTGGATGTCCTCTTACCAGTGGTGGGGAGTGACTTGACCATCCAGTGATGGTATCCACAAGGATATGGGTGAAGTGTATTCACCAGTTGGTGCCTGGGAGGAGCCCTCTAGCCTGATGAATTGGGGGGGGCTGATGTTAGCATTTGGGTTGGATCGCTGACAGACCTGGCAAGAGATAGTGAGTTCCTGCAAAAAATGTTTGTCTTGTGGAGTCAGCTGGAATTATGTTTAGGAAAGAGAGGAGAGGAGGCAGGGGTTTTCTAGGTAGAAAGGGGAGTGAAGGTAGGAAGAAATATTGGACATGAGAGGTTTTGTGACTGTGGTCTTTTTGGGGAGAGGTTGAACAGATGCTGGGGAACAGGGTAGCTCTGAGCATGTCCTTAGCCAGGCAGTTGGCCTCATTATTGTAATGGAGATATATTTTCCTAACTTTTCATTATTCACTCTACTGTGAATAATGGCTGCTGTTGTTGGTAACTGGGCAGCTTCCAACAGGTCATGAATAAGCTGGCCATTGGTTATGAGTATTCCCTTCTGAGAGAGGAAACCCCTTCCTCTCCATATCAGAACTTTGGAATAGAGAATGTTATAAGCATATTTTGAGTCTGTATAAATGTTTACAGGTTGTCCTTTGACAGGCCTAAGGGCCTGGGTAAAGGGTTATAAGCTCAGCCTGTTTGGAGGAGGTATGTGGTAGCAGGGGTTCTTCCTCTATGGTTTTATGGGATGGGAGGCCAGAGGGCTGGTCAGGGTACCCTTCCAGGATGGCATATTCCATGGTGTATGGCAGTGCCTTTTGGGAGCTCCATCTATGAACCAGTTGGTGCCTCTGGGATGTGACTCAGTTATGTGGGAGAAAGGGTTGAGGGTAAGGTTGAGAGTTTCAAAGCAGGAGTGAACTGGAACAGAGGGGTCTACTGGAGAGGTAGAAGGTGTGGGAAGGATGGTGTCTGGGTTGAGAGTGCAGCAGATCTGGTAATTAAGGTTGGGATCAAGAAGCTGTGCATGCAGGAGCTGTGTTCAAGCATCGGGTAGAGTAAGGATTGCTCGAAGGCTGAGAAGGTCCCTTAGGGAGTAGGGAGAGAGAATTAGGAGTTGGCTGCATAAGGTTAGCTTATTGGTCTCTGGAATTAGGAGGGCTGCACATGCCGTTGCCTGAAGGCCAGGGGGCCAACTCTGGTATACTGAGTCCAGCTGTTTAGAGAGGTAGGCAGAACAGGGCCTTGGTTAAAGCTTGTTTTAAGGCTCTTATTGGGGTAGCAAGAGAAAGAGAGATAGGTGGAGTTCTCTAAGGGGCCCTTAGATGCATTGTACAAGGACTAGACAATTAGCAAAAAGCTGGGACTCTAAATATGGAAGACCCCCAAAGAGGCCTAACAGAGAGAGAAGTTCTCTTTTTGTGGAGGGGAGAGGGAAATCCCCTAGGAGCATGGCAGTTCTATCAGAGGAGATTATTCATTTACCTTGGGTGATGTGCAATCCCAGGTAGAGGACTGTGGTCTAGCATACTTGTGCCATTTGGTGGAACATGCAATATCCCCAGTCAGCTTAGGCATTTAGTAAAGTGATGGTGTGTTCTATATATGTTTCTTTGGAGGTTCTGCGATAGGTCATCTACACATTGAAGAAGGTGACTGGGAAAAAGGCGTAAGGTAGAAAGATCCTTTGGTAAGGCCAAAGCCTGGGAAGTCCAGCCAGGCTCAGCGGTGGAAAGGTCATCATCCACAGCATAGTATTGGGTAGGCTGCTGTTTCAATGTAGGCCATTGCCATAGGTACGTGCTACCTGTCAAATTCTTTGTCTTTCAATGGGCTGAAGGTAGACGTGAGGATACAACAGATGTACGCCCAGGTCAGAAGGTATGATTGCATAAACTGAATTCCTTCCTGAATTTGGTGAGGTTCTTGGGAAAGGACCTAGCTTGGCTCATGTCTAAGAGAGAAAAGGAGATATAGACTCTGATGTGACTCTTTAGTCTTGCCACGTCCCAGAGGGGAAACATATGATAGGGTTGGGGTTCAGGTTAGGGCTGGGATTTTTGAGTGTGTAACAGGTGGGGAAAAGGGAAGGGAATAAAAGAGAAGAGGTAGGGGAGGTGCAGGGGATTGATAATGGTTGGGGGTGAGAAAGTAGGTATGAGTGAAAGAGATGTTCGGGGAGAGGCTGGAGTTGGGAGAATGGGAAACAGGGGTGGGGGTAGGTGTTGCGGGTAATTGGGCAGGGAGAGGGATTTGAAAATAAATGAGTAGAGGGATGGATGAAATGGAGAGTTGGGGGAGGCTGTGAACTGAGAAGGTTGTGAAGGAGGGGAATGGTTGGGGAGGGGCTCATCAGCCAGATCATGGTCAGAAAAGAAGGTTGAATGGGGAGAAGGGGCAGTGGGAGGAAGGTCCTGCAATGGGAATTAGTATCCAGATAGAGAGGAACAGAGAGGAAGGTGAAAGAAGGCTTGGACATAAGGAACCCCAGACCATTTGCTATTTCACTAGAGAAAGTTATCTAAGTTCTATAAAATGGCAGGATCAAAAGTTCTGAATTCAGGCCAAATATGTCTGTTATTTAGGACAAATTTGGGCACATAAGAAGATCAAATAAGTGTAGCTTTTAGTTAGGTAAAGCTGGGTTGTGAGAGGGTTTTTTGAGGCAGGCCAAATGGGCTATCCTTTGGGGTTGATAACTGGGACCCCATAGTAGGCAGTAAGGGCCAAATCCATGGCAACAAGGTGTCCCCTAGTGCCAGGGAAAGGGGAGAGAGACAAAGAGCCAGGAAGGGTTTGGTGCAAAGATTAGCCATCCCCAGGTCTCAGCACCAAAATGGAAAGACAAGGACCCCTGGGGTCCAGGAAGGAAGTGTTCAGGGTACTTCTGAATGTGTTGAGTCCTTACCTTCACTGTTGTCTGGGTCAGAAAATGTGTTGGCTGTGGCTTGCAGCAAATGGTAATGAACTTTTGGATTGGAGGTCAGTGGTAGAGAGAGAGGATACAAGAAGCTTTAGATATTTCCTTTATGGGTTCCCCAAAGCAATGACTATGACCTTCAGCCCAAGGACCTTTCCTACAATAAGGCTGGGAGAAACCATGGCCCCACAGGGGGTGAGGTCTCTGGGTCCCAAACCCGTGCCATTTAGCCAAAGCAGGCTTGGGACGGGGGTGATCCAAGTTCAATGGGGGGAAAAGCCCAGATTGACCCCAACAAGGGGTAGTTAGCTGACCAGCAGAAATAACAGCAACCACACCAGTCAAGCAGCAGGATAGCTGAAGTAGGTTCATATGTGGAGCTAGGGTTGCGGGGCTGGGTAGGGGTGTGCATAAAAGACTTAGGGCCTGCATTGTTCTAATAAGGGTCTTTTGCTGGAAAGTCTAATTTGCAATACGCAGAACAGGAGTTGCTTTATGGTTGGGGGTGGCATGATCTGGGGCCATATTTTGAAACAGGGGCTAATGATGCTCCAATAAAGCCTGTCAGGGTGTGTGTGTTGGTTTATAACCAGTCAAAGTTTTTTTGAGCTGTTTTCCCTTAGTCAGCCTCACCCCCTCCATCATCTGTACCAATCAGAGATAGATGCCCAGCTTTCTCACGGTCAGGAAGAGCAGGGCTCCCAGCAAGCCCTCCAGTATGGAAACAGAGGCCTGACCACCAGCTCAGCAGATGGCTCCATGATGATGGAACACACACCCAGGTCCCCTTGTCTCAGCTCCAGGGCCAGGCAGCCTGGGAGTCACTGAACATAAAGGTCCCAATCCACATCCAAACCAGGATCTCTACAGTCATTTTGGGGTCTAAATCCCTTTGATTTGTCTTATTAGGAATGCATGCCTAATGCAGGGCAGGGTTAAGAGGGGTAGAATCAGGAAAACTCCCACTTATCACCCCCAGAACCCTCCCAGAGCATACCACAGCTGTAGCTTACAGAGTTGAAGTACTATCTCTGCAGACTTATGCCCTGGGTTTTTCATGGGATGCAAGGACTTAAGTGTTTCTCATGTTAGTTCAAATTCCTTGGAAACAGCAATTTGGAGATTGGAAAATATTTCATCAAAGGGGTCCTGCCCCAGGTTCAGTTCCCAGCACCCACATGGCGGCTCACAACCCTCCCTAACTCCAGTTCCAAGGGATCTGACACCATCTTCTGGCCTCTCAAGGCATTACATGTGCTGGTGCACTTATATACATGCAGGTAAAACACTCATACACATAAAATAAAAATTAATAAATAAATAAAAAAGGTGGGCGTGAGATGGCTCAGTGAGTAAAGGCACCTGTCACCAAGTTTAATGACTAAATTCAATCTCCAGGTCCCATGGGATTAAAGAAGGGAACTGACTCCTGCAAGTTGTCTTCTGACCCCCACATGTGGTGCTGTGAAATACAAGCACACCCTTTCAATAAAGAAATATAATTTTTAAAATATCCCATCAATAAGCCAGGCATGGTGGTGCACACCTGTAGTCCCAGCACTTGGGAGGCAGAGGCAGGTGGATCTCTGTGAGTTCAAGGCCAGGCTGGTCTACATAGTGAGTTCCAGGACAGCTGGGGCTACAGGGAGACCCTGCTTCAAAAAAACAAACAAACAAACAAAAATCCCATCAAAGAGCTGGGGGTCTAGCTCAGTGCTAAAGCACTTGCTAAGTATGCTAGAGGGCCTGGATTCCCTTTCTAAAAATAAAATAAGCCCAAACCAAAAACCAACAAAACAAATTAAAAACCCAAGCAATTAAATCAAAATTATAGGTTAGGGCCAGACATGGTGACACATAACTAGAGTCCCAGCACTGGAGAGTTGGAGGCAGATGAACTGTGAATTCAGGCCAGTGGGCTACAGAAGGAATTCAAAGCTAGCCTGGGAAACTTAGTAAGACCCTGTCTCAAAAACAAGTAAAAAGAGGGGTTGAGTATGTAGCTCAATGGGGAGCACTGGTGTATCATACTCCAGTGATAGGCTGGGCGTGTGGCTCAGTGGTAGAGCACCTGCCTAGAATTTCCCAGTGAGGGGCTGGGGGTGTGTTTCAGTGGTAGAGCACCTGCCTAGAACCCCACAGTCAGAGGCTGAGGCTATGGTTCAGTGGTAGAACACTTGCCTAGAATCCCCCAGTTAGGGGCTAGGGTGTGGTTTAGTGGTAGACTACCTGCCTAGAATCCCCAGTGAGGGGCTACATTAGTTTTCTGTTGTGATAAGATACAATGACCAAGAGAACTTTTAAAAGGAAGAGTTTATTTGGTTTACAATTCCAGAGGCATTAGAGTCCATAATGGCTGGGGAGACATGGTGGCAGAGGTGCCTGGAGCAGAAAGCTGAGCAGTCACATCTTCAAGCAGACACAGGAAGCAGAGAGCAACTGGAAATCTGGCAAGGCTTAAGAACTCTCAAAGACAGCCCCCAGTAATGTGCTTCCTTTCAGCAAGGCTGAACCTCCTAAAACCTCCCCAAAACAGTGCCACCAATTGGGGACAAAATGTCCAAACTTGGAGCCTATATGGGGGTCAGGGGATATTTTTATTCTAACCACCACAGGGGCTAAGGGCATGACTCATGAGTAGAGGCACCTGCCTAGAATCCCCCATTGAGGGCTGGGGGTATGATATAGCGATAGAGCACCTACCTAGAATTCCCCAGTGAGGGGATTGGGATGTGGCTCAGAGGTAGAGAGGGCTTGTATGGTCCCAGGCCAGTGTCAGTTAGAGAATGTGTCAATCAACATTTTCGGCCCAGACAAAGCCTGGGTGAGAGGTCTGCTGGGAGAGCCCTTCCATCTGGTCCTCTCTCCTCCCTCTTCACCCTACCTCTGGACTACATCTCCCAGGACAGGGACCAGGCTGAGTTTCACCTCTTACATCTGATAGCAATTGCTCTGGCTGGAGGAAAAAGTAAAATCACCCAAATCTAAACTTAAAAAGGTGGGAGATTTTCTTCTCTCACTTAGAACCAGCTTGAGGGTAGAGACACACCCTCAAGTGACTCACCCTTTGAGACTCTGCCCAGTACCTGCCCTGTGAGGATCCAGGCTCCTCTAATAGCCTGAGGCAGGTGAAGATCCAGGCTCCTCCAATAGCCTGAAGCAGGTGTTCAAACTGTAGTAGTGGGTCCCCTTGGGGGATGTCACTTGTGGCTCCTGATGATGTCAGTGTGGCTTCTGCTCTGTATCTGCTGATGCTCCATCCAAGCAGGTGTGCTCAAGTGCCTCACACAGGGACTTGTGACCTGGACAAATCCCGGCCTTGTAACACAGGATCTCCTGTAGCTCAGGCAGGCCTCCAAACTCTGCATCCTCCTGTCTCTACCTCCTGATGAAATGACAAGCTTATGTCACCCTACTTGCTTTATTCTATGTTTGAGATTGAACCCAGGGCTTCTTGTAATATTATACAAGCATTCTGCCATCTGAGCTACATCCCCAGCCCCCATTTCTTTTTCAGCTCTAGATAGTTGTCCTGGAACTCACTATGTAGAACACGCTGGCCTCTTAACTCACAGTCTGTCTGCTTCTGCCTTCCATGTGCTGGGATTAAAGGCTTCACTTCTTTTCCTCCCTCCACTTTCTCTTCCTCCTCCTCCACTCCCCTTCACCCTCTCCTTCTCTTCTCTATTCCCCCCCACTCCTTTTGTTCTCCCTCCTCCTCCTGTTTCTCAGACAGGGTCTTATGTAGCCCAGGCTGGCCTCAAACTTGCTATGTAGCTGAGGAGCAGTTTGAATTACTGACCCTCCTTCCTCTATCTCCTACAAGCTGAGATCACATAATGTGCAGCCCACACATGCATCTCACTTTTCCTGGCCTCTGTGGGTATTGCATGCACAGGTACACTTACATACATGCAGGTAAAACACTCATACACATTAAATAAATAAATAAATAAATAAATAAATTTAGGGCTGGAGAGATGACGCAGCGGTTAAGAACACTGATAACTCACAGAGATCCCCCTGCCTCTGCCTCCTGAGTGCTGGGATTAAAGGCATGTGCCACCACACCCAGCAGATGAATAATTTTTTAAAAATATTATTTATTAGCCTGGTGTGGTGGCATATACCTTTAATCCCAGCACTCAGGAGGCAAAGGCAGGCAGATTTCTGTGAGTTCAAGGCCAGCCCGGTTTACATAGTGAGTTCTAGGACAGCTTGGGCTACAGGGAGACCAAAAAGAAATTATGCATCTTAATTTACTGAAGTCTATCCCCCTCTCCAGGTAGATGACAGAAATGTTTAAATCTGTTTTTCTTTTCCTTTTGCTTTTTTTACATTTTGCAGTTTTGGGATCAATTTCAGGGTCTTATATGTGCTAGGTAGACATCCTACCATTAAGATACACCCCAGTTCTGTATTTTTAATGTCCTTTCATTAAGCTATGTATAGCGTCCTATAGCTGGGCATGGTGGCGCATGCCTTTAATCCCAGTATTTGGGAGGCAGAGGCAGGCGGATCTCTGCATTCAAGGCCAGCCTGGTCTACATAGTGAGTTCCAGGCCAGCTGGAGCTACAGGGAGACCCTGTCTTAAAAAGACCAAAAAAAAAAGATATGTATATTCCCTATATTTTTAAGTTTTATATTTTGAGACAGTCTCACTACATAGCCCTGGCTGGCCTGGAACTCACTATGTAGACCACGCTGGCCTTGAACTCAGAGATACCCACCTGCCTCTTCCTGAGTTTAAAGGGGGCCCTAATTACACTCAGCAAAGCAGTGTCTCTCTTTCTGTTGCTTCCTGCTATGAACTCGAGGCTGGCTGGCTCACAGCTTTGAGAGGTTCTCCCATCAACACCTCCCACCTCCCTGCTGGATTACATACATGTGCTACAAGACCTGGCTTTTACGTGGCTCAGAGGATTTGAACTTGGGTTCTCATGCTTGCGTAGCAAGCACTTTCCCCAACAAATCATCTGCGCAGCTAATGTTAACTGTCAGTTTGTCACAACTTAGAATCACCTGGGAGGAGATCTCAAAGAGGAATTATCTGAATTGGGTTGGCCTATGGGCATTTCTGTGAAGGATTTTCTCAACTGAGGCCCCACCCTGAATAAAGGTGGGTTTGATTCATATGCTAGGCCCTGAACTGCATAGGAATGAAGAGAGTGACCTGCACAAAGGCAAGCAAACAGCATGCATGCATCATTTCCCTCTGCTCTTTTTAAAACATTTTGTTTATTTGTATTTTTAAAATTTTTATTATTTTTATTTTATGTGTATGTGTATATTGCCTGCATGTAGGTAAATGCACCCATGTCATGCAATGCCAGTGGAGGACAGAAGAGGCCATCAGATCCCCTGGAACTGGAGTTATGGACAGTTGTTAGCTGCCATGTGGGTGCTGGGATTTGAACCCAAGTCTTCTGCAAGAACAACCAGTGTTCTTACCCACAACCATAATCTCTCCAGCCCTTATTTGTATTTTTATGTGTATGAATGTTTTGCCCACATGTATATAAGTATACCACATGCACACAGTACCCACGGAGACCAGAAGAAGATGTTGGATCCCCCGGAACTGGAGCAGTGGATGGTTGTTAGTCACCATGTGAGTGCTGAGAACTGAACCCAGGTCCTCTGCAAGAGCAGTTAGTGCTCTTTACAGCTTAGCCATCTCTCCTGTCCCCTCTTTCTGCTCTTGACTGGGGATGTGATGTGACTAGATGTTGAGCTTCTGCCTTGACTTCCCCCAAATGATGGACTGTGACTTGGAATTGTGAGCTAAAATATACCCTTCTTCCCTTAAAGTTGCTTTTGGACAGGGTGTTTCATCATGGCAACAGAAATGAAGCTAGGACAGCTGCTCTGGATTTGAGACAGTCTTGTGTACAGTCTAGGATGACCTCACATTCACCATCCTCTTGACTCAGTCTTCTCAAGATGGGAATTATAGATTACAGGTGTTCGCCACCATGCCTACACCACCATCCACACTTCTTTCTTAAGGATTTATTTTATTTAGTTATGTTTATGGGGGGGTTATATTCATGTGAATGCAGTGCTCATGGACACCAGAAGAGGGTGTTACAGCCCCTGGAGTTGGAGTTTCAGGCAGATACGAGCCACTAGATGTGGATTCTGGGAAAGGAACTCAGTGTTAGGTTCCTGGCAGCTAGGAACTCTGTTAGGTTCCTAAAATGGTGACGCAGCTCTGTACATTCAGCCCCAGGCACGTCCCTCTTGTTGTGAGACCAACGAATCCTGAGCTAAACTGCCCAGCCTACATCACAGAAAATTACCCAACCACCTAATTATAAAAGATGGCTGATTGCCCCTGCTCACTGCTGTTTCTCTGCTGTTGTTTCTCTGCTCCCTGAGAGGCAGTTCAGTGGTCTGTTTGCTCTCAAATAAACTGCGGGGCGCCCCTCACCCATGGAGTTGTCTGGTCAGTGATCTTTGTAGCTCTGCTCCCATACACTCAGGTCCTCTGGAAAAGCAGCAAGTACTCTTAACCAATGAGCCAGCTCTCCAGTCCCAAATTCAAACTTCTTTTTAAATTAAAATTTAAAAATATTTTATTTATTTATTTAATTTTTTTGTCTTTTTGAGACAGGGTCTCCCTGTAGTCCCAGCTGACCTGAACTCACTATGTAGACCAGGCTGGCCTCGAACTCACAAAGATCGGCCTGCCTCTGCCTCCCAAGTGCTGGGACTAAAGGCGTGCGCCACCACGCCAGGCTTATTTATTTTTATTTCATGTGTATGAGTGTAATGCCAGCATGTACGTAGGTACATTCATGTCATGCAATGTCCACGGAGGTCAGAAGAGGGGGTCAGATTCCCTGGACCTGGAGTTATGGACAGTTGTTAGTTGCCATGTGGGTTCTGGGAACTGAACCCAGGTACTCTACAATAGCAGCTGGTGCTCTTCCCGCTGAACCATCTCTCCAGCCCCTAAATACCCAAACTTTACAAAAATTTTATGTTTATGATGTGTATGAGTGTTTTGCTTGCTTCTACATAGGTGCACCACAAGCTTATGGAAGCCAGAAGAGGGCATCATCAGATTTCCCGGAACTAGAGTTAAGGATGGCAGTTAGCAACCAAGTGAGTGCTGAGAAACGAACCTGGGTCCTCTACAAGAGCAGCCAGGGCTCTTAACCACTGAGCCATCTCTCCAGTCTCCCTCCCCCGACACCCCTCCACTTCAAACTTCTTGACTGTTAACTGTACCAGACACTGTTTCTTCTAAACATCAAACACAATAATTTATTCAACCTTGACAAACCTGGGAGGTAGTAGTCTATCAACAGTTCCATTGAGGACTGGAAGACAGTTTCTTTCTTTTTTTTTTTTTTTTGGTCTTTTTGAGACGGGGTCTTCCTGTAGCCCCACCTAGCCTGGAGCTTGATATGTAGACCAGGCTGGCCTCAAACTCAAAGAGGCCGCCTGCCTCTGCCTCCCAAGTGCTGGAATTAAAGCTTTATGTTGTTTTTGAGATAGTCTTAGAGCTCTCTATGTAGATCAGGCTGGCCTTGAACTCATATCACTCTGCCTACTTCTGCCTCTGGAGGCTAGGATTAAATGCATATGCCATCTGGTCAGCTGTTTAAGTTTTTTGCCCGTGAAGATGGAACCCAGGGCCTCATTAATGCTAAACAAGTGCTCTACCAACTGAGTCACGCCCCTAGCCCCTCACTGGGGGTTTCTAGGCAGGTGGTCTACTACTGAGCCACACCTAAGAGGCTAAGGCAGGAGGATATGGAGTTGGAAGCCAGTGTGGACTACAGTAAGACCCTGTTTCAAAACAAAAGGCCTGATTGGCCTTGAACTCATGGCAATCCTCCTGTCTCAGTCTCCCAAATTTCCCGAATACAGGAGTGAGCCACCATACCTGGCTGAGACCCTTAAGTTTTTTTATTTTGAGACAAGGTCTCACTATGTAGCCCAGGTTGTCCTCCTGCATCAGCCTCCGGAGTGCCAGGATTATGAGCCCGACTGTACCACCTGAAGTTCTCACCGTTCCCTACTAGTTTCTTTCAGCACAAACTTTCAGCAATGTCCTCTGTGAAGCTGTCCAGAAACTCCAGGCCCGCCCCTTAGCATCCTTTTCCCAACCTTCTCTCTCCCAATATTCCGGAACATTCATGTGAACAATGCATGGTCGAAGCACTTAACTGGAGCAACCATAGGTGCCTAGAGCTGAAGTATGTGTTCAAGTCAGTTGCAAATGGTAGACTACGGGAAAACGAGGTTCAGACTTCTTTTCCGCCCGCCCGCTCACCCGATTATGTGCATCACTGAGGCCCAAGAACCTAGAGGCAGCGCCTGAGGGCGCCGGACACCCGCCGCACCCGGCTCAGCCTTTGGGAGCCGGCCGCAGCGCTGGCCCCTTTTGTTCACTCTCTTCGGGGTTCGGCTCTGCAGCTGCTCAGGTTGACTTGGCTCTGCTCGACCGTATAAGGGCTCGGCTCGGCTTGGCCCCCACCCCGCCCGGCTGGGGCCACGCGTCCGACTCGGCTTCTCTCGGCTCGGCTCCGCTCGGCTCCTCTCGGCTCGGCCCCGCTCGGCTCGGCCCTACTCGGTTCGGCCACGCCCGGCTCGGCTCGGCCCCGTTCGGCACCTCTCGGCTCGGCTCCTATCGGCTCGGCTCCTCTCGGCTCGGCTCCTCTCGGCTCGTCCCCACTCGGCTCGGCTCCATTCGGCTCACCTTCTCTGTGTTCCTCCTCGCTCGGTTCGACCCCGCTCGGCTCCATTCGGCTCGACCTTGTTCGTCTCCGCTGGCGCTCGACTCTTCTCGGCTCGGCTCCTCCCGGCTCGACTCCATTCGGCTCACCGTCTCAGGGTTCCGCCCCGCTCGGTTTGACCCCGTTCGGCTTCATTCGGCTCAATCTTGCTCGTCTTCACAGGCGCTCGGCTCTTCTCGGCTTGGCTCCTCCCCGCTCGGCCCCGCTCCGCTCGACGCCTCCTGGCTCGGCTCCTCTGGATTCGGCCTCGCTTGGCTCGGCTCCTCTCGGCTCGGCTCCTCCCGTTTCGGCTCCACTCGGCTCCGCCTCGGGACGCGCAGGCAGTGACCGGGCTTGCTGGATCCGCCCCTCCCTCCACTCCCGTCTCACCGTGGCTGAGTGAGCGAGAGGCCCGGGCTCGGAAAGCGGAGCCCCGGCTAAGGTAGCGGTGCGCCGACACGGGCGCAGCATCCTCGCTCCCGAGACGCGCGAACGCACAGGAGGAGGTCGAGGGGTGCTGGGTCCTGGTTGCTGCTGGAGCTCCAAGGTAGGAGCAGCGCTGGGGACGCGCGCGATGGGGGCGCGCGGGCAACAAAGGACGCAGAGTCGCGGGGGGCGGCGGCACCCCCGCCTAGGCAGAAAATGGGGTGCTGTCCCCGTGGCATTGTCCGGCGTGCGCAGGGACTACAGGGTCGCCGCCGCTGGTGGGCGTGGGCGTGATGTGCCCCAACTTCCTCAATCCGAAAGGCGAGCTGGTGGGGTTGGGGGCGCCCAGCAGACTACAGGTCCTGGTGGTGCGCACATCCACAGACTAAGGTTCGGGTGCATTTGTTGGGGTCTTCTTGCTCTCGGCAGCTGGGCGCACTGCAGAACTCTTGACGGAGGCTCCCAGATCCTGGGGGCACAGCTTGGTGGGTGCGGCCATCCAGTCCCCATCTCCAGACCTGGCATCTCGGATGAGATACAGAGGCCCCTGCCCCGCCACTTGGGGTCGCCTGCCTGTGCCCTTAGCCAAACTGGGTTGGAGAGAATGGGGAAAGGAGGGTAGGGCAAGAGAGAGGCCCTGGCGGGGTGGCCTTCCGCAGGGGGGTGCCCCTCCAAGCTGGCGCTGGTGGCTGGTGAGGCAGCAGATTTTTTTTTTTGCCCTCCCCCCAGGGAGGGGCAGTGGCGACGGAGGATGCTGGGCCGAGCCTCCAGGGCCCGCCTGCGTGGACCCATTAGACGGGGGCCTGTGAACTCGCCCAGGGCCCACTGGGCATTGCCACGCGTGCCTTCGCCCCAATCTGAAAGGGTCGTTGCAGAGGGACCCTTGAGAGTGGGGGAATTATATACCAAGCAATGCATCTCTACAACCGCCGAGATACCGCTTCTGTCTTCTAGGTTACAGATGGGGAGTTGGGGGGGGGGGACCAGGATGAAGGACCGGACTGATCGTACTCTAGAAGGGTGCCCAGACAGAGGATGGTGGGGGTGGGGCTGGCCTAGGGCTGTGGGCAGAGGAGGAGGTGGAGTACAGAGAGCACCACATGGGGCTGCCTCTCCTCCGGTGCGCTAGAGGCCTCCTCCCCATCAGTTGTAGATATAAACAATGGGTCCTTCATTCATAAGACGGCTGTCACCTGGATAGGCACCGCCAGGGCCTGGCAGGTACACCGGACTGGAATGAATGTCTCGGCTCCCAAGCACAGTCCGAGAACTGGAGCCTGATGCCTGTATTAGTGGAGAAGCTGGAGGCATAGGTGGAGGAGGGTGGGGCAGATTCAGAAGCCTTTTAGAGCCAGGTGCCCTGCCTACCGGCACTGCTTTTTAATAGGAGATAAATTACCCCAGCTTCAAGAGGCAGAGAAAGATTTGGGTTATTGGGATATGAAGTTCAAGGCAGAGGCAACAGATTATTTGGCCAAGTCCCTTCCTGCAAAGATAGCAGGTGTGCACTTAGCGCAGATACACGGATATCTGCAGTTTGTGGCAAAGGGAGTGTTGGGGTGCTGGCTCTAGGACAGAGGGTAGAAATCGAGAGAAGAGCCCCAAAGGCAAAGGAGCCCGGGAGAAAACACACACACACACACACACACGCACACACACATCCTTGCTTCTCTAGTGCAGGCACTCTAGTCTGATTTCCCAGCTGAAAGACCCACCCTGAGGATCAGGGTCTTCTGTGCACTTGGGTGGTTGAGAGTTCAGATGCTGGAGTTTGATATCCTGAGTTCAAACCTCGCTCTGCTGTTTCCTTAGCTGTGTGCCTTTGGAGAAGACAGTGTACCTCTCTGGGCCTCCATTTTGCCATCAGTAAAATGGGAATGGCATTTGCCTTTTAGAGTTGTTGCTAGAATCATGCCTGGGATGGAGTGTTTGTTATTTTGTTTGTTTATGGGGTCTTGTGAGGAGCCCATCACTGGGGATTCTACGCTGGTGCTTTACCACTGAGCATCACCCCCAGCCCCTCACTGAAGGAGTCTAGACAGGTGCTCTACCACTGAGCCACACTCCCTCACTGGGGAATTCTAGTCAACTGCCCTACCTCTGACTACATTCCCAGCCTAGAGTGTTGTTTTTGCTACAGGAAGTAGCCCCTAGCCTGGGGCAGGAGGAAACTTATTCCTTTCTTGGCTGCCCTTTACTTTTAAACAGCCTAGCCTCTTAGCCCTGCCCCAGGGCCCGCCCTTCTCTGCCTGCTCTCATCCCTGCTTCCTGCCCAGGCCCCCTCAGCATTGGGAAAGCCCTTATGCCCCATAGCCCAGACTTCCCTATTCTGGGTCTAGAAGGCTTTAGTGTGGTTCTGACATCTTCCCTTGATTCTACCACTAGCTGTTCCCTTGACCCACCTGCTCTTTCTCTGTGCAGAGTAAGGACTCTGAAAGTGCTTCCTACTACCTCTTGGGAGAACTTCTGTCTTTGTACTAATTAAAGGGGAAAAAAGCAAGGGGCTGGAGAGATAGTTAAGGGCACCAACTGCTCTTCTAGAGGACCCGAGTTTGATTCCCAGCACCCACATGGCAGCTAACAACCACTTGTAACTCCAGTTCCAGGAGAATCCAATGCCCTCTTCTGACCTCTGTGGGCATTGCATGGTACAGGTGCACTTACATACATACATGCAGGCACATAAAATAAATAATTTTTTTTTTTGTCTTTTTGAGACAGGGTCTCTCTGTAGCCCCAGCTGCCCGGGACCTCACTAGGTAGACCAGGTGGGTTTTTCCCCCACGGGTCCCCCCCTGCCTCTGCCTCCTGAGTGCTGGGATTAAAGGCGTGCACCACGACGCCCGGCAATAAAATATTTTTTAAAAATCATATTAAGTGCTTAGTCTGTTTAGGAGTGATTGATCCTGCTGTTTTTTTTTTTTTTTTTGGTTTTTTTTTTTTTTTTTTGGTTTTGTTTTGAGACAGGGTCTCCCTGTAGTTCTGTGGAGACCAGACTGTCCTCGATCTCACTGAGCTGCCTGCTTCTGCCTCCTAAGTGCTGGGATTAAAGCAGGCACCACCATGCCTGACTTAAGATTTATTTTAATTTTTATTAGTGTGTATGTGTGTGTGTGTGTGTGCACGCGCTCATGGAAGCCAGAAGAGTGCATGATACCCCCTGGAGCTGGGGTTACAGCTGCCTAATGTGGGTGCAAAGAACTGAACTGGGGTCTCTGGAAGGGCAGCAAGTGCTCTTAACTGCTGAACTCTCTCTCTCTAGCCCTTGCTTTGTTTATTTGAGACAGAGTCTCATTATCCTAGGCTGAACTCAAACTGGCTATGTAGCCCAGCATGGCCTGTATTTCCCAACAGCTGAGATAACACCATGCATCACCTTGTTGGTGGGGATGGAACCCATGACTTTGTGCATGCCAAAAACTACTGTACCAACTGAGCCACATCCTCAGCCCTATTTTTTTTTTTTGAAGACAAGTCTCATGGAGCTCAGGCTAGTCCTGAAGCCATTATGTAGTCCAGGCTGGCCTTGAACTCCTGATCTTCCCACCTCTACCTCTTGAGTTCTGGGATGACAAGTATACTCACTGTGTATCGGGCTCTATGTACTAGTTAAGCACTTACTGTATGCATGAGAGTCATGCCTCTTCTACCACAGCACAAACTTTCACAGCATTTTTCCCTTCCTTTCAGGTCTATTTCTCTAGACATTATTATGGTCATGCCTTCTGACACCTCCTTTTGTTCAGTCTAAAGTCTAAACATTATTTGACTTCTGGGGCCCATACTGTTGACTGGTCTCACCTTCTCACAGCTCCCTCCCCCTTCTTTCCTCCCCTCCTCCTTCCTCCCTTCCTTCCTCCCTCTCTCCTCTGCTGGCCAGATCCTATACACCACCCCCCCTGCTGTAGAGTCACTCCAGCTCTGGTTATAAACTGTAAGTAGTGGGAGTGGTTTGTTGGATCTATCTTGTCCTTGGGATTTTTATTGTTTTGAGGCAAGGTTTCACATAGCACTGGCTGGCCTTGAACTTGCTGCATATTGGAGGATATCCTTGAACTCCTGATTGTCCTGTTTCTACTTCCCAAGTGCTGGGATTACAGGGTATACTGCAGTGATCAGTTTCGTGTGTGTGTGTGTGTGTGTGTGTGTGTGTGTGTCTGTCCATGTGGCTCTGTGGTCCTGTGCCGATATAGAGGTTAGAGTTTGATTCTAGGTGTCATCCTCAATCACTATCCACTTTATTTTATTCACTTATTTTGTGTGAGAGTGGATGTGGGTGTGCATATGCCCCATGGGGCATTCATGGAGATCAGAGGACAATTTGAAGGCCTTGGTTTTCTCCTTCCTGTGCAGAGTCCCCAGGATTGAACTCAGGTTGTAGGGCTTGGCAGCAAGTGTTTTTACCCGCTGAACCAACTTGCCAACTTTAAATGGTGATTTCAGAGCAGGACAAAGAAAGTTGTGTGTTGAACAGTGGCAGGGGTCCTAGCCCGTTGTGGTCCAGTCTTTGCCTTTAACTGGCACCTCTGTCCTTCCTCTCCCTCCCCATATAAGCTAGCTCTCCTTGACTCTGGAGGGTGGCCTAACCCAGTGTGTGGCTCTCACACATGCTGGCTTCAGTGCCTGTCCCTAGGGCCCCCCAACTCCCTGTGATGGTCTCCTTAGTCCCAGGTCGTCAGAGAGACTGAATGAGGGGGTGCATCCCCAAGTGCTCAGCTGGTGGCAGACTCTGAGACTGGAAACAGCTGGTATAATCTGTCAGCCCCAGTTTTGATGCATGAATGTGGGTGGGGGGGCAGGAGAATCTGGACATGGTTGTATATAGGAACTCCTTATCTGATGGGGAAAGCAGAGTGGTGAGCAGTTCACATCATCCCAGCAGACACTGTGTGGGGCTCCACTTCTCAGCCTTGTGACTTGGGAGAAACTGAAGTGTGTGACCTTCCAGGTGAACCCTCTCTGCTCTGGCCTAGGACAAAGAGGCCACCCTCTCTTTCTAGGACCTAGAGACTGGGGGTTGGTTGTAGTACCCTGTGTTACCCATTTCCTCAGAGCTTCTCCTGCTCCTGGCTCTCTCTGGTTTGCACAGCTGGCCCTGGTCATTACAGTTGTAACAAGAATCTAAAGTGATGCCTTCAGAACTGCTGAGAAAGGTTAATGAGATGTTGTCTTCTGAGTAGAAGGCGAAACAGGCCTGGAGGTCTCATTACCAAGACATAAATATAGGGCTGTGTGCTGAGTGGCTCCTGACTTGCCCTAGTCTTTCCTTCCCTCCCTAGAGTCATGCACATGTTGAAAATGTGCTCTACCACTGAGCCATGCCCCAGCCCCTCATTGGGGAATTCCATGCAAGTGTTCTAAGGCTAAGTAACACCCCCAGCCCTTCACTGGAAGATTCTAGGCAAGTGCTCTATGACTTAACCATATCCCCAGCCCTTCACTGGCGGGGTGCAGGGGGTGGGTGTAGGTGTTAGGCAAGTGTTCTACCACTGAGCCATATCCCTTCCCCTTCCCTGGAAGATTCTAGGCAGGTGCTCTGCCACTGAGCCATATCCCTTCCCCTTCCCTGGAAGATTCTAGGCGGGTGCTCTGCCACTGAGCCATGTTCTAGAATCCCTCACTGGGGGAATTCTAGGGAGGTGGTCTACTGCTAAGCCACACTCTTAGTGGCTTTGTGAAGGATTCTAAAGCTGGAATGCTGCATCTGAACCACACCCCCAGCCCAGATTTCCCAGACTTTCTGTGTAGTTGAGGGTTCTCTTCCACTTCCCAAGTGCAGGCAGTATAGGTGTGGACATCACACTTGCATTATATGGACCTAGGGATAGAACCCAGGTCTTCATGTATGTTATACAAGCACTCTGGTAACTGAGCCACATCCTTAGCTCCCAGGACGCTTTTGTTTGTTTGTTTGTTTGAGACAGGGTCTCCCTACTTGTCTGGAACTCACTATGTAGACCAGGCTGATCTTGGTCTCACAGAGATCTGCCTGCCTCTTCCTCCAGAGTGCAGAATTAAAGGCATGCACCAACACACCCAGCCCCAGGACACTTTTAAAATTAAATTTAGGCACTTTAATCCCAGTGCTTGGGAGGCAGAGGCAGGAGGATCTCTGTGAGTTCAAGGCCAGCCTGGTCTACATAGCAAGTTCTAGGCCAGCTGGGACTACAGGAAGACCCTGTCTCAAAAAGACAAAAAAAAATTGTAATTAATTATTAATTAATTAATTAATTAAAAAGACAGGGTCCATCTGTAGCCCCAGCTGGCCTAGAACTTGCTATGTAGACCAGGATGGTCTGGATCTCACAGGTAACTTACAGATACCTGTCTGCTGCTGCCTCCCAAGTGCTAGAATTAAAGGCAAAGTGTGCACCTCCAAGCCTGGCCCCAAGGCACTTTAATCTAACCATCAAGCTTGTATTTTTGAGTGCCAGACGCTGTCCTAGGTACTGAGAACAGGATCATGAATGAGATGTGCAAAGTCAAGGCCCCATGGTTCTACACTCATTAAGAGGGAAAGAGGACGTTCCGGGCACTGGGTCCTACTTATGCAGACCTGGGTGTATGAAGGCATATGTGTGTTGGTGCTTAGTGCTCTGCCTGCATTTGTGGCCAAGGTAAGACTGCCTCTCTGGAAGCAGCAATAGGGACTTGGGTGGCTTGGTGCTAACAACTAAGCTTACTTCTAGAGCTACTGAATTGTCTCTCTTCCATCCCTCTCTCACTACCCCTTCCCTCAGAAGCACTGGGCCTGATCAGAGGTGTGGGTGGTACCCCTGTCTTGCTTCACTGGTGAGTTCATCTTTTCCTGGCTGCCCTACCCTGGTTGTTCCTGCTTGCCCTCCCTATGTCTGGCTGAAGTCTCTCATGCTGTTTGGAGGTCAGACCCCAACATCAGTGGTCTCAGCCTCCTCTCTACCCTTTGTCGGCACTGGAGATTGCCATAGTGTGAGGATGCTGGGGTGTTGGCACCAGGGCTTCTGGTGGGGAAGAGGTGCTCATTCCATATGGCATCACTTGGTGCCAAGCACAAAGTTCTTAAACCCTGTCCAGCTTGATCCTGCCCTCAGGGGAAGTCAGAGCCTTGGGGAAGACACAGGTTACAGATCCACAGGGCAATCTGATGGGGGCCAAGATACCAGAAACTAGAACCCAAGATACTATCCAGGGTTGAGTGATCTAGGTCTTACTGTAGCCCTGGTTTAGACAGATAGATACAGAGATATATAGAGATAGATCTTTTAGGAAGTATAATTTCTGTATGTTTGTGGTATATGTACATGCTTATGTGGGTATATAAATATGTACGTGTGTACATGTGAAAGTCAGAGGACAGCAGTCGTTTCTTTCCTTCTTACTATGGGCTCAAACTCAGGCTGTAAAACTTAGCAGCAAGTGCCTTTACCTGTTGAGCCATCTCAACAACCTTCTACCTTATTTTTTGAGACAGGATCACTTACTGAACCTGGAGCTCAGAGATTTAGCTAGGCTGCCTGGCCAGCAAGTCGCAGGGATCTCCCTGCCTCTACCTCCCCAGTTACTGGGGTTATGGATGTGCATTGTGGCCTCTGCCTTTTACATGGGTGCTGGGGACTCAAACTCAGGTCTTCAGGCTCACGCAGCTAGCAGTTTACCATCTGAGCCATTGCCCCTAGCCCTGAGCAAAGTTTATTGAGAGTACTACAAAAGGACAGTAGGGAGCCAGGTGTGGTGGCACATGCTTTAACTCCTAGTACCTGGAAGGCAGAGGCAAGCAGATCTCTGTGTATTTGGGGTCAGCCTGGTCTACATAGTGAGTTCCGAGCCAGCCAGGGCTACATATCGAGACCCTCTCTCAAAAAAGAAGACTTTTAAGGGATGGGTTGTAGTGTGTGCCTGTCATTCCAGACCTGGAGGGACAGAGGCAAGAGAATCCAAAGTTCAAAGCTAGCCTGGGCTACATAGCCTGGGCTTTTTCTCCAAAAAAGAAAAAAGAAAGAAAAGTTAATTTTATATTAAAGTATAATAACATTTACAGACAAAAACATACTTACTGCTTACACAGTGATCTGCACCTGTAAACCAGCACTCAAGGTATAGAAGCAGGATGCTCAAAGTTCAAGGTCACCTTGGCTTCATAGTGAGTTCAAGGCCAGTCTCGGCTACATGAGGCCTCATCTTAAAAAAAGAAGGAAAGTTAGAAGTTAGAGCTGGGGAGATGGCTCAGTGGTTAAGAGCACTGGCTGCTCTTGCAGAGGACACGGGTTCAGTTCCCAACACCCACATGGCAACTAACGACCATTTGTAACTCTAATTCTAGGATATCTGAAGCCTTCTTCTGGCCTCCGTGGGTGATGCATTCACATGCTGTACTTGCGCACATGAAGGCAAAACACTCATACACATAAAAAATACAAATAAAGTTAATAAAAAAGATTTTCTTGAGACAGGATCTCACTGTTTAGCCCTGGCTGGCCTGTGACTCACTATATAACTAGACTGGCCTGGAACTTGCCTCTGCCTCCCCAGTGCTAGGCACTTACATTCCCTGTAGGCTCTGTCCTCATGGCCAGTCCTGTCCTGCTCCATCTTCCCACCTTCATCCTCCTCTCTCCTCCCTGAAGTGATGTCTCTTGCTGCCTAGACTCTGTTGTGAGGCTTCTGCAGCCTCATACTGTTATCAGCTGCGTCCCACACTCTGCCTGGTGGTAATCAGGCTCCTGGGCACTCTCCAGGGAACCCAAGACCCCAAGCAGGGTACCCATCCCCAATTTCTTTCTATGTATTTGTATATTTATTTTATATATGAGGTTTTGCCTCCATGTATGTTAAGTTCCCGTGTGCATACAATGCCTTGGGAGGCCAGAAGCCTCGTCAGATTCCCTGGAACTGCAGTTACTGATGATTGTTAGCTGCTGTGTGTGCTGGGAATGGAAACCAGGTCCTCTGCAAGAGCAGCCAGTGCTCTTAACCACTGAGCCATCTCTCTAGTCCCCCCACCCCCCACTTCTTTCTTCTTGAGGCTCTCTGGTGCTGCTTTCCACTGGCAGGAAGCCTTGCAAACATTAAGCCTGTCCAACTGTGGCTGCCCCCAGCTTCCTGCTGCCTGGTGACCCTGGTGACCATCTACTGACTCTGGAGACCCAAGGAGAGGGAAGGACTGGTATGGGGACACAGACTCAGGCAGATGGGTGCCATCTCCCTGGCTCTCCCAGGCCTGAGGGGCAGCTAGTGAATTGGACTTTGGTTCCACCAGGAAACTGGCAAGACTCACAGGGAGCCACCTTCCCAGTCCTGCCCTTTGTTTGTCTTGGGCAGGGAGAACATGGACATTGGTTCACCTCTAAGTGACCCAAACCAAGCTGTTCATGTTTGGTTGAATTCAGTCAGAATGGTGTCACAGGTCTGTAATCCCAGCACTGGGGAACAGGGCAGGAGGAGGTCAGCCTGGGCTACATTCTAGACAGGGTTTGAAAAGATCAAAAAGAAAGGTCTTGAGTGGTAACTGCACACGCCTTGAATCCCAGTACTTGGGAGGCAGAGGCAGGCAGATCTCTATGAGTTCAAGACTAACCTGGTCTACATAGTTCTAGGCCAAGTGGGGCTACAGGGATACCCTGTCTCAAAAAACCAACTAAAAAAAATAAAATATAAACAAAATAAAAAAGACCTTCAAGTTAGCTGAGGAGATAGAGGGGCTTGCTATCAAGCCTGACAACCCAACTTCACATTGTGGAAGGAATGCGGCAACTCTTCCAAGTTGTCCTCTGACCTCTACATACCAGGCATGTGCGCGTGTGCGTGCACACGCGTGCACACACACACACTCATGCACGCACATGCACATACACACACACACAAATAATAATTTTAAAAAATACGAAGAGCTGGGTGTGGTGGCTCATGCCTAGGCAGACGGATCTCAGTGAGATCAAGGCCAGCCTGGTCTACATAGTGAGCTCCAGTCAGGCTGTAGCTAAGAGAGATTCTGTCAAAAAAACATCAAAACAAACAACAACAGATAAGGAGGCTGGTCATGGCATCAGCAATAACATCCTTGCCCAAGGCCTGTCTCCTGGCAGAGTGGCCCAGTGAGTGAGCCAGGACCAGGGGCTGAGCTGGAAGATCTGGTCCAGAGTGCCTGCATCCTGGTGCCCTCCTCCCTTTCCCTCCTCCCTGGAGACGGGCTTTCCACTGCCCCACTTGGCTCTGATCCCCTTTCCGGGACATCTCCCATTGGCCCAGCATTCTGGGCCTCATCCTCCCTCCCCCAAGCTGCAGCCTGCCACCCCCAAGCAGCTGAAATGGAAACCCTGAAACAGAGCCTGAGTTTCTGTCCAGTAAATGGCAGTTGAGGACAGCATAAAGGGGCCTGTTGCTTTGAAGGCCACCGGCTGTGACTGGATGAGAATTCCTAGACACCAGAGAGGCAATACGTTGGCCTTCTGAGCTGTACCTGGTACCTGGAATCCTCCTGGGTTTTCATACTTCCAACGCAGCCATCTGTGCCCCAAGCATCCATACTTAGATCCCCCACCCCTTTTTTAATTTTTTGAGACAGGGTCTTCCCTTTTTGAAAAAAAAAGTTTTTATTTTATGTGTGTGTGAGTGTTTTGCCTGTCTGTAAGTGCACCTGTGCATGTAGTGCCAACGGAGGACAGAATTGAGGGGTCAGATCCCCAGGAGCTAGAGTTATGAATAGTTGTTAACTGCCTTGTGGGTACTGGGCACTGAACTCAGGTTCTTTTAACTGCTGAACCATCTTACCAGCCCCATTAGATGCCGTTTTTCATTTTATTAGCTTTTTAAATCAGTTTGGTTTGTGCGTGTGTGTATGTGTGTGTGTGTGTGTGTGTGTGTGTGTGTACACATACGAGCACGTGCCAGGGTTTCATTTAGTACAGGTTGGCCTATAATTCACTATGTAGCTGAGGATAATCTTAAACTTCTGATCCTCCTGCCTCCACCTCCTAAATTTTGGGATTACAGGTGTGTACCACCATTATTTGTTCAATGCTGGGGATGGAACCCAGGGCTTTGGGCATGCTAGGTGAGCAGTCTCCCCACCAAACTATATCCCCAGCTTATTTAAAAAAAGATTTTATTGTTATTTTTAAATTACATGTACGTGTGTGTGTCTGTGTGGATTTATACATGTGAGTGCAGTGCTAAAGTTACAAGCTTCTGTGAGCTATCCAACATAGGTGCAGGGAGTCGAATTCAGGTCCTCTGGAAGAGCAGTATGCATTTTAACTGCTAAACTATCTCTCCAGCTCAACATCCCCAGCTATTTCCTTCCTTCCTTCCTTCCTTCCTTCCTTCCTTCCTTCCTTCCTTCCCTCCCTCCCTCCCTCCCTCCTTCCTTCCTTCTTTCCTTTCTCTTTCTGGGGCAGGGTCTCCCCATAGCCCCAGCTGGCCTCGAACTTACAGAGATTCACCTGCCTCTGCCTCTGGAGTACTGGAATTAAGACATCGGCAGCCCAGCTATTTTTTTTTTTAATTATTATGTGTGTGTGTGTGTGTGTGTGTGTGTGTGTGTGTGTGTGTAAGAGACAGAGAGAGAGAGAGAGAGGACCACTTGCAGGAGTGACCTCTTTCCTCCTCCTTGTTTGGAACAGCTGGTCAGTTTGGTGGCAAGCTTCTTTCATCTGGAGCTCACAATCTTCCTTCCTCAGCTTCAATAATTCTGCCGTGATTAGAATTGTGCAGCACCAAGCCCTGCTACCCTGCATCCCATTGTATAGCTCTTACCCCGGAGGCCTTCACCTGGCAGGGCAGGCTGGGCTTGGACCTCAGGCAGTGTAGGTGCTTACACTCCTCCTTCACTGCGCCAGAGGCCTATGTCTCACCATTTCCCAGTTTTCCCAAGCAACCCCACCCCCACCCCAGGCCTGGGTCCCCAAGGAACTGGGCTGAGTCACAGAGGGCCAGCTCAGCTCTTGGCCTCCTCCCCTCTTCCTGTTACTATTTTTCCCTCCCCCTTTGCACTTCCGGTGCTGGGGTGCAGGGGAAGACCAACCCCTCCTGTCCCCTGGATGGGCGGCTGGGACTGGCTGAATGCCAGCTTGTTTCTTTGCCAGTTCCAGCTCTCCTTTGTCAGTTGAAACCAGCAGGCGCTGCCCTCCTCCCACCCCCCAGGCCAGGGCTGGGGGTCTTGGAAATGTTATTTCAGGGTAGGGCCACTAAAGGGTCACCCTGGGCCCACCAACTTCCAGCATGGCCACTGCCATGTGACTTTGATGGGGTTTCTGAAATGAATTTTTCTTCCTTCTTTTTAATTCATTTCTTCTTTTTAAACCCTGCTCTATAAACATGTTTTCTTTAAAATTTTTCATTGCATTTTATTTATTTGTTTTGTGTGTGTCTATGTGTGTGGTCGTGCTTGGGCTACAATGCACATGTAGAGGTCAGAGGACAGACTGCCAGAGAGTGTTCACTTCTTCCATGTGGATTCTGGGGATGGAACTTGGGTTCTCAGGCTTGGGGGCAAGTGCATCATTTACCCACTGAGTCATTTCTCTGGCCCACCTTTTCTTTTTTCTATCTTTCTCCCCTCCCTCTCTCCCCTCCTTCCTTTCTTCCTTTCTCTCTGTCTCGGTCCCTCTCTTTGTTTCTTTCTTTGTATCATTTGAGACAGGGTCTCCTGTAGCCACAGCTGACCTGGAAAACTCTATGTAGACTAGGCTAGCCTCAGACTCACAGAGATCCACCTGCTTCTGCCTCCGAGTGCTGGGATTACACATAGCGTCAGTTTTTTTCATTGTCTTTTTCTCCCTTCCTCCTCTCTTTCACCTCTCCATTTCCCTCCCTCCTTCCTTCCTTCCTTCTCTCTGCTTTTGTGTGTGTGTGTGTGTGTGTGTGTGTGTGTGTGTGTGTGTGTGTGTGTGTGTGTGTATATGTGGGTCCCCAAGCACATATACACACCTGTGTGTGGAAGCCAGAGGTCAGTCTTGGATGTTGTTCCTGCTATGTTATCCACCTGCTTCCTGTTTTTTGAGGCAGGGTCTCTCACTGGCCTGGGATCATCTAGTAGGCTAGGCTGGCTGGCCAGCACTAGGGATCCTCCTGTCTCTCCCCAACACTGAAATTGCAGGCACATACCACTATACCTATCTGTTTTAGGCTTTTAAAAATATTTTATTTATTATTTTTTATTTTATGTGTATGAGTGTATTGCCTGCATGTAGGTAGGTGCACCCATGTCGTGCAATACCTGACAAAGTCAGAAGAGGGCGTCAGATCCCCTGGAACTGGAGATACAGCTGGTTGTTAGCTGCCATATGGGTGCTGGAAATCAAACCCAGGTCCTCTGTAAGAGTAATCAATGTTCTTAACTGCTGAGCCATCTCTCTAGCCACTGTTTTAGAATTTTTTATCTGTTTATGTTTTGTTTTTTGTGACATGGTCTCCCTGTGTCCAGAGCTGACTTGGAACTTGCTGTATAGACCAGACTTAGCCTAGTCTCACAGAGATCTGCCTGCCTCTGCCTCCTGAGTGCTGGGATTAAAGGTATGCACCATGATACTTGCTATGCCTGGCTCTTTTACATGGATTCTGGAATGGAACTCGGGTCTTCATGCTTGCAAGGCGAGCACTTTACCAATTGAGCGATCATCCCCCCTTTTCTGTTTCCAAGACAGAATCTCACTATCTAACCCAGGCTAACCTAAAACCCCTGCCTCAGCCTCCTGAGTGCTGGGATGACAGGCATGGGCTACCACACCCAGCTGTCCCTAGATTTGACTAAGCTTTTACATCTCCTTGTAAGATGCTTGCTACATCTGAAGTGGACTCAGGAATAATGAGGCCACTTCTTTGCAAAGCATGGCACACAGTAAGTTCAGCATGCACATAGTAGATTCAGAATAGCAGAGCATGACACACAGTAGGTTCAGCACAGTGCGCAGTAGGTTCAGGATGACACAGCATTGCACACTGTAAGTTCAGCATGGCATAGTATGGTACACAGCAGGTTCAGCACAGTGTATAGTAGGTTTGGCACAGTGCACAGTAGCTTCAGCATGGCAAAATGCACAGTAGGTTCACATGGTGCACAGTAGGTTCATCATGGCACAGCCTGGCAACAGTAGGTTCAACACAGCATACAGTAGGTTTAGCGCAGTGTACAGTAGCTTCAGCATGTCACACAATTCAGCAAGGCACAGCATGTCCCACAATAGAGTCAGCACAATGCAAAGTTGGTCCTACATGGCACATCATGGTGCACAGTAGGTTAGCATGCCACACAGTAGGGTCAACCTGGCACACAGTAGGTTTGTTGAGATCATCTAGAACAGGAGGGCAGCTGAGGGAACCTTCTTGAAGAGGCTTTTGGCTGGGACATGTGGCCTGGCAGGCCTTTGTCCTCTGTGAGGCTGCCCTCCCCTCCCCTTTGTGTGTTCAGGGCTGCAGGCATGCCCTCTCCAAATCTTTGTCCTTTGCAGAGCCTGCAGGCATGCCTTCCCCTTACTTGGCTGTGCTGGATAGCTTTAGTTGTCAACTTGACACACCTGGTTGAGGGAGCCTCAATGTTGAATTGCCTCCATTGGACTGGCCTGTGGCCATGTCCATGGGGCATCTTCTTGATGAGTGATGTGGGAGGGTGCAGCCCACTGTGGATGGTGCCACCACTGGGCAGGTGGGCCTGTGTTGCATAAGAAAGCAGACTGAGCAGGGGCCAGTGCAGCAAGCCAGTAATCAGCGTTCCTCCATGGCCTGTGCTTCAGCTCCTGCCTCCAGGTTTCTGCCCTGAGTTCCTACCTTGGGCTCCCTGATGAACTGTGATCTGGGAGATGTAAGCCGAGTAGACCCTTTCTTCCCCAGGTTTGTATTGGTCAGAGTGTTTTGTCAAGGCAATTGAAGGCAAACTGGAACAGAGGGGTTTCCGATTTATGGACTCAGGGTTGAGTTCTCAGAAATGAGAGATGAGACGGGCCTGTCCTGAGGTTGCCTGGGGTCCCCAGGAGCAGATGGCAGTGGATTCCCCCTAGGCCCAGCATTGATTCCCAGGTATCTGATGGACAGTGGTTCCCAGAGGCTACCTGGCTGAAGGCTTGTGGGGCCAAGTGTCCCAGAGGTGAAGTGAAGCTGGGAAGAGGCTCAGGTAGCCCTGCCTAGTGATACAGGCCTGTAATCCTAGCTACTTAGACGCAGGAGGATGACGAGTGCAAGGCCAGCCTGGGGAACCTAATGAGACCCTGTCTCAAAAAAAAAAAAAAGAAAGAAAAAAGGCAGATAGATCTCTATGAGGTCTGGTTCACACAGTGAGTTCTGGGCCAGCCAGAGCTACACAGTGAGACCCTGTTTTAAAGAAGAGAAAGAAAAAATGAAGTACCAGCACTTGGGAGGCAGAGGCAGTTGGATTTTTGTGAGATCAAGGCCAGCCTGGTCTATGTATTGAGTTCCAGGCTTGCTGGGGCTACAGGTAGATCCTGTCTCAAAAAACAAAAAGCAAAGAAATAGTGAAGAGGACTGGAGGTAAAGCTCAGCAGTAGAACACTTGCCTAGAATTCCCCAGTGATGTGCTTGGGACATGAATGGTAGTGGAACTGCCCAGTGAGGGACTGGGAGCTTAGCTCAGTGGTACATACATACCTGCCTAGAATACCCCAGTGAAGGACTGGGGGTGTGGCCCAGTGGTAAAGCCTAGAATTCCCCAGTGCGGGGCTGGGATCATGGCTCAGTGGTAGAGCTCTTACCATGCAAAGACCTTGGATTAATCCTCACTTCCACAAAAAACAAGCAAACAACAACTAAAACACCCAGTGGTCACTGGGCACATGACTGAGATTCTGAGGACATTGAAGTATTTCTGCTATGAGAACTGTGGGTGGGTTTTTGAATTAGTCTCTCTCTCTCTCTCTCTCTCTCTCTCTCTCTCTGTCTCCTCCTCTTCCTCCTCTTCCTCCTCCTCCTCCTCCCCCTCCTCCTCTTCTTCTCTGCCTCCTTTTTACCCTCACCCTTTTCTTGTCTTTTTGAGACAGGGTCTTACTATGTATCTCAGCCTGACCTCAAATTTGCAGCAATCCTCCTGCCTCAGCTTCCTGAGTGCTAGCATTACAGGAGTCAGTCTAGTCAGTCATTGTGTCCAGCTTCCTTTATTTATTTATTTTATTTTAGCACTTTTCTGATTGTATGTATCAGTGTCCTTCAGATAGGTGACTGATAAATAAAAAAATAAAAATAAGCTGGGCGTGGTGGCGCATGCCTTTAATCCCAGCACTCGGGAGACAGAGGCAGAAGGATCTCTGTGAGTTCAAGGCCAGCCTGGTCTACGTAGTGAGTTCCAGGACAGCTGGAGCTACAGGGAGACCCTGTCTCAAAAAGACCAAAAAAAAAGGCCGCGTGTGGTGGCACAGGCCTTTAATCCCAGCACCCAGGAGGCAGAGGCAAGCGGATCTCTGTGAATTCAAGGCCAGCCTGGTCTACATAGTGAGTTCCAGGACAGCTGGGGTTACAGGGAGACCCTGTCTCAAAAAGACCCCCCCCCAAATAATTAAATAAATAAATAAATAAATAAATAATAAATTTTTAAAAAGGCGAAACTTATGGATTTGTGCCTGGATTTGTTGATGATGGAAGGAAAGGACTCAGCTCTGTCTGTGTTTGTGTCATGGTCCCCTGTGGTCACAGGATGGTTCCTGCAACTTCTTGCAGCCAGCTCACACCCAGGCAGCCCCAAAACAAGGATCACATCTCTCTGCAAAGGGTCCAGTATATTGGGACTTGGTCAGGCATACATAGCATTCAGGAAGCCAAGATAGGATTTCAAGTTCCAAGCTAGTTTGGGATGGACACATAGAAAAACAGCATCTCAACCAGCTAAACCAGGACTTGGAGAGGTGGCTCAGCAGTTAAGAGCACTGGCTACTCTTACAGAGGACCCACCATCTCTTACTCCAGTTCCAGGGGATCTGTGCCCTCTTCTGGCATCCATGGGCATGTCATGTATGTGGTGCACTTACATACATGCAGACAAAATACTTATACATATAAAAGTAAACAAAGTATAGCAAAATAATTTTTTAAAAGTTGAAAAAAAGGAGGGGGGCTGGAGAGATGGCTCAGCAGTTAAGAGTATGTACTATTCTTCCAAAGGACTAGAGTTTGATTCCTAGCACCCATATCAGGTTCTCACAGCTGCCTGTAACTCCAGCTCAAGGGATCCAACATTGTCTCCTGGCCTCTGCAGGCACTACAGAAACCCATATACAGACACACACATATACACATAATTAAAAATAATAAAATAAAAGCCGGGTAGTGGCACATGCCTTGAGTCCCAGCACTGGGAGGCAGAGGCAGGTAGATCTCTGTAAGTTCAAGGCCAGTCTGGTCTACATAGTGAGTTCCAGGCCAGCTGGGGTACAGGGAGATCCTGTCTCAAAAAGTCCAAAAATAAGTAAGTAAATAAGTAAATAAATAAATAAAATAAAAATTGTTTAAAAAGTGAAAAAGAGAGCCGGGCGTGGTGGCGCACGTCTTTAATCTCCCAGCACTTGGGAGGCAGAGGCAGGCAGATCTTTGTGAGTTCGAGGCCAGCCTGGCCTACATAGTGAGTTCCAGGACAGCTGGGACTACAGGGAGACCCTGTCTCAAAAAGACCAAAAAAAAAAAAAAAAAGTAAAAAAGAGAAAAAAGAAAAACCAAAGGGACCCAGGATGAGGCTCAGTTGGTGGCATGCTTGCCTAGCACACAGAGCCCTGGGTTCCATTCTCAGCATCGTGTAAAACAGGCATGCTAGTGCACTGCTGTAATCTCAGCACTTAGGAGATAGAGGTAAGAGGATCAGGAGTTCAAGGCATTCCTCTGCTATATAATGAGTTCCAGGCTGAGGTCTTCTGATGGGACTCTGTCAGATTGGAACCACTGGAGAAGAGTCAGGTTCTCACATCTTAGTCTACATCTTGTCTCTACTGTCCTGTGTTCGCCCGCAGGTGACCGAGCATGGCAGAGAGGATGTGACCTGCATCTGCCCTTGTCTGCCCTCCCAGTGGCACCACCATGCAGAAACCCAGTGGCCTGAAGCCCCCTGGCCGTGGGGGGAAGCACTCCAGTCCAGTGGGTAGGCCGTCCACTGGCTCTGTTTCGTCCTCTGTGGCGGCAGTGTCCAGCGGCTGCAAGGAAGGTGAGTGGGGCCAAGAGTGCTTCATGGGGGCTTTTTTCTGGGGAGACAACAGCAAACATCCATTCCCCCCAAATAGGGACCCAATGGCAGACTAGAGCTAAGGATTGCACTGATAAGGAGAAGTTATATATATAGTTTTTGTTTTTGTCTTTTGAGACAGGGTCTTCCTACAGTCCCAGCTGGCCTGGAACTTATTATTTTTATTTTATGCATATGATTGTATTGCCTGCATGTATGTGAGTGCACCCGTGTTATGCAGTGCCGCGGAGGTCAGAAGAGGGCTTCAGATTCCCCTGGAACTGGAGTTAAGGATGGTTTGTAGCAGCCATGTGGGTACTGGAATAGAACCTGGGTCCTCTACAAGAGCAGTCAGTGCTCTTAACCACTGAGTCATCTCTCCAACCCCCAGAAGTTATATTCTTTTTTTTTCTTTTTTTTTTTTTTTTTTTGGTCTTTTTGAGACAGGGTTTCCCTGTAGCCCCAGCTGCCCTGGAACTCACTATGTAGACCAGGCTGGCCTTGAACTCACAGAGATCCGCCTGCCTCTGCCTCCCAAGTGCTGGGATTGAAGGCATGCGCCACCATACCCGGCCAGAAGTTATATTCTTATAACCAAAATGTATCCTTCTCTAATACCGTTCTAAGCTTAGGCCATTTGAAGTTCCTCCTGTTAGATAGATACTTGAAATGCAATCTGTGATGTTTTGCAACCCAGTGATATTTTATTGTCCTGTGATGTTTTCACTGCTCTGAGATGTTTATTACTCTGTAACATCTTGAAGCTCTGTGATGCTTTCTATTCACCGTGTCTAACTGCTGATACAGATGTGAAACTAAGAAAACGGAAAGTTCACCACATGGTTTAATGAGGCACCTGGTTGAATTAGTCCAAGAAAAGTGTAGATCAAACATGACAGCTACCTAGACTTCTGCTGGTGCTCTCTGTTTTTGTAACCAATTCTTAGCCTGATCAGTCTGGCCTTGATAGAGACCTAAAGGTGGCAGATGTTCTGGAGTGACGGCTCAGTGCTCTTCCAAGGGACTGGAGTTTGGTTGCCCATACCCATGTCAGGTTGTATAACTTCAGCTCCAGTGGGTCTGATGTCCTCTTCTGACTTCTGAAGGTACTCCCCGACCACCAAATAAATTGTATAAAGGAAGAAACATTACTGAGCCAGGCATGGTGGTGCATACCTTTAATCCCAGCACTCAGGAGGCACAGGCAGGTGGATCTCTGAGTTTGACAGCCTCGTCTATATAGCAGGTTCCAGGCAAGGCTCCATAATGTCCATAATGATAATCTTTCTTTTTTTTTTTTTGAGGCAGGGTCTCCTTGTAGCCCCAGCTGGCCCAGAATTCACTATGTAGACCAGGATGGACTTGAATTCACAGAGATCACCTGCCTCTGATTCCCAAATGCTAGGATTAAAGGCATGAGCCACCACGCCCAGCCCTGATCATCTTTCTTTTTATTTCTTTAAATATTTTCTCTAATTTTAAATTTTTTATTTTTTTTATTGTATGTGTATTAGTGTTTGCCAGCATGTAGGTAAGTGCATCTGTGTTGTGCAGTGCTCATGGGAGCCAGAAGAAGGTATCTGATTCCCTGGAACTGGAATTTAGGATGCTTGTTAGCTGCCCTGTGGGTGCTGGGAACCAAACCCAGGTCCTCTGCAAGAGCAGCCAGTGCTCTTAACTGCTGAACCATCTCTCCAGCCCCTCCTTAGTTACTTTTTGTTAGTATTTTATCACAGCGACAAAATGAAACTAGGACACTCAGTGTGCCTCCTCCACACACACATGAGCACACATACTATGACTATGTAGGAACACAAACACAGATCTGTGTGGAGAGGGATGTGAAGAGAGTTGGGGGCTAACAACCATCCCTAACTCCAGTTCCAGGGGATCCTACACCCTCTTCTGTCCTTTGTAGGTACTGCATGACACAGGCGCACTTACATACATGCACGCATAACACTCATACACATAAAAAAATATAAAATTAAAAAAAGAGTTTGGGGCAGTGTCAGAGGTGGGTGATGCAAGGCAGGAATCCAAGTGCTTACAGCATGGTGGGAACTGGGAAGGGTCTGGTAAGGAGGTCCCAAGCCCACCTCCAGTGTGGGGACAGTATATGGACTGAGAGGGGAAAGACCCGACCAGAGAGAAAGTGTACAGGCATCCAGGTGAGGAGTGTGCTCTCATGGCCTGGCTGTGTAGGGCTCACTGTCATGACAGTACTCAAAGGTACTTTCCTGGGAGGAGCCTGAGGATGCAGAATAGCGAGGCTGAAGCAAGAATGCTAGATGTTGGGCTGGCAAAATGACAGCCAATAAAGGTGCTTGCTGCCAAGCCTGATGACTTGAGTTTAATCCCTGGACTCACATAGTGGAAAGAGAGAACTGACCTTGAAACTTGTTCTCTGACCTCCACACACACAAGTATGGCATGTACCTACCTACACATACATCATACATACTCAGAATAAAAATAAAAACCTCCAGTTGTGGTGGCACACCTTTGTAATCCCAGCACTTGGGAGGCAGACGGACAGATCTCTGTGAATTCAAGGCCAGCCAGGGCTACATAGTGAGACCTTCTCAAAAATAAAAAAGAAAAATACAAGTAAAAAAGAATTGTAAGTGTAAAGATGAGAAGAGATTGGCTGCAGGCTCCAATTTGGCTGAGCTTGCTCCAGCAGGAGTGGCACTGTAGGGCACAGTGGCTGGGCACATGCAGCAGCCAGACTGGCCCTGGGCTGGGGTATGACCTTCAGGATAGAAGGTCCATTGTCCCCTCTGGGTTCTTTCTTCGTTGGCCTACTCATCAAGGGAGTCCCTGATTTATTTATTCATTTATTTATTTGTTTGTTTGTCTGTCTGTCTATCTATTTTACAAGTGCTGGGGATTAAATGTTAAGACCTTGCATCTGCTGGGTCAATGTTCTACCACTGAGCCATGCCCCCAGCCCCTCACTGGGGGATGCTAGGTAGATGCTCTGCCACTGAGCTACATACCAGCCCCTCACTGGGGGATTCTAGGCAAGTGTTCTACAAATTAGCCATGCCCCAGTCCCTCACTAGGGGATTCTAGGCAAGCTGGGTATCAGTGACAAAAGCCTTGGGAATAGGGTTAGATAGGAGTGCCAGGTAAAACAGTCTCCATTCCTTCCTGCTGGCCCCTCAGGCTCCCATTGGGACTCACCATCTTCTCTCTTAAGTGTTGGAGGTTCCATCCATGGTGGCACACCTGTAATCCCAGGATTCAGGTGGCTGATGCAGGAGGATTGTGAGATCAATCCTAGCCTGTGCTAAATATGGGAGACCTTTTCTCAAAAATAAACATGGACTGGCAATGTAGCTCAGTTGGTAGACAGTTTACCTAACATTCACGAGGCCCTAGGTTCCATGCCCAACTCTGGGTAAACCAGATATGGTACAGTGTGCGGCTGTAATCCATCCCATCCTTTGGGAGGTGGAAGCAGGAGGATCAAGAGTTCAGAGTTATCATTGAGGCTAGCCTGGGGTACACGAAACTGTCTCAAAATAAATATATAAGTTATGGACTTGAGAGATTGTTCAGTGTTAAGAGCACTGGCTGCTCTTGCAAAGGACCCAGGTTCAATTCCCAGCACCTACATGGCAGCAAACAACCATCTGTAATTCCAGTTCCAAGGGAATCTGACGCCCTCTTTCTGACCTCTGAGGGCATTACATGACATGAGTGTACTTACATACATGCAGGCAATACACTCATACATATTAAATAAAAATAATAAAAGAATGGTCTGGAAAGATGGCCCAGTGGTTAAGAGCACTGGCTGCTTTTGCAGAGGACCCAGGTTCGAGTCCCAGCACCCACATGGCAGCTAACAACTGTCTGTAACTCCAGTTCCAGGGGATCTGATGCCCTCTTCTGACCTCCACAGGCATTGCACAACATGGGTGCACCTACCTACATGCAAGCAATACACTCATACACATTAAATAAAAATAAATAAAATATTAAAAATAATAATAAAAATAAAATTTACCCCCACACCCAAAAATATATCAGTCAGTCAACTCATTGGTAAAAAAGCAGTGAGGGTGCCCTCCCCACCAGAGGCTGGGACCCTGGTGGAGGGCCACCAGAATGGTTTGAGAGATTCAAGTGTGAGTTGATGCCTGTACTGGGAAACAAGGTCATGGCTCCCTCCCAACGCATGATGTCAGCTTTGGGCAGAGAGGGTCTGGCAAGGGAAAAGGATGGATGGATGCCCTGTGTAGTGGGGAAGGACTGTACTGGTTCCCAGAGCTGTGACAAGGGAAGCAACAGGGCCCTGAGGGAAATTTTGGGGGTGTCTGTCTCTCTTCCTGGGATGGAAAGTAGAGCTGTTTGGAGCAGGTGGGCAGGGTGGAGCTAGGGGGATGGTCTAGGAAGGTCTTGCCTGAGGGGACTTTGGCAAAATATTTGTTAGTATTTGTTCTGGGCTATGAACTGTCAGAAGGGCCTCAAAACCCCAGGCTCGTGCTGGGTGGTGGCCTGTGTTCTGATCTGGAAGTGCAAGAGTTCTATGCTTTTCTGCATTGTGGAGGGAGGGACCATAGTGGGTTCTGTGCAAACAGCCTGAGATATTGTCTGGCGTCTCCTTCTAATACTATATATATATATATATTCGTATATTCGTATATATATATATGGGGGTAATTCAGGTGTATATATGTCACAGACCAACTGAAGAGTCACAGGCCACCATTGTTTTTATGCCAAGCATGCGGTTCCTTGAAGGACTATCTGGTTTGATGCACACCTTGTCACAGCATGTGTTTTGTCACATTTCAGCCTCATGAATACCCAATGAGATAACAGAGCATTTTTCCATTGGCCCACACTCCCAACCCCTCACTGGGGGATTCTAGGCAGGTGCTCTACCACTGAGCCACACCCCAGCCCCTCACTGGGGGATTCTAGGCAGGTGCTCTACCACTGAGCCACACCCCAGCCCCTCACTGGGGGATTCTAGGCAGGTGCTCTACCACTGAGCCACACCCCCAGCCTGTTACTGGGGGATAGATTCTAGTCTAGTGTTCCACTGCTGAACTACATCTGAGCTCCTCTTCTTTTGCTTATTTTTAATTAATTTGAATTGATTTTTTTTTTTGGTCTTTTTTGAGACAGAGTCTCCCTCTAGCCCCAGCTATGTAGACCAGGCTGGCCTCGATTTCACAGAGATCTCTGCCTGGGACTAAAGGTGTGTGCCACCACTCCCAGAATTTGATTTTTTTATATGTACTTATTTTATCTATGTGTACAATATGTGTGTATGGGGGCATGTGTGCTATGGCACATGTTTAGAGGTCAGAGGACAATTTGTAGGAGTATCCTGAGTATCCTGGGGATTGAACTCAGGTTGCCAGGCTTGGCAGAAAGCTCCTTTGCCTGATGAACCAACTCGCCAGCCCTCCTCTTTTAATTTTGAGACAGTCTCCATATGTAGTCCAGGCTGGCCTAGATCTTGTAGTAATCCTCCTGCTTCATCCTTCCTAGCATTGAGTTACAGGCCTGCATCTCCACACCCAGCTCATCACTTTAGAGTCTAGTCTGAGATGCAGTCCTAAAGAGAGTAGTTCAGGCCTCCCTGCTTGCTGCCTTTGCTACTTTCCAATCAGCCAAGGTCAAGAGCATCTGTTCAATGCCCCCTAACCACATCCTAAACTTTTTAATGACATCAGGATGGGGAAGCCAAGCTGAGCTTTTCAGCCTTTCCGGGGGCTGAGTAGCGGGAAGGGATGTTGCCTTGTAGCCATCCTGATGCTCTGTCCGCTATTGATTTGGGAGGCGGGGACCAAGGCCAGCGCCTGCCTCCTGCCTCCCTCCTGCCTCCTGCCTGCAGAACCCATGGCTAATGCCTGAGGCTTCTCCATGGGGAGCTGGTTGTGTTCATTTCAGGGTAAGAGCCTTAACAGATGCCCAGCCCTGCCAGGGGTCCCCAAGCTGCCTGCTAGCTTCAGAGAAGGGAGAAGAACGGGGTTACTGAGTGGTCTTTGGCTCTAAAAGGATGCTGAGCCATCTCCGACCTGGAGCTCACCCAGCGGGTCCCTTCTTAGGAGATGGGAGTGGCTAGGTGCCCTGAGGTGGGGGTGGTCAAACTACAGAAGGCCTTCCTCTGTGAGAGGAACAGATCAGTCATCCTTGAGTTCCTTATAGGTGGGAAGGACCGATTAAAGGGGGATTGGCATGCCAAGGAGGGGTTCTCTAATGAAGGACACTAGTGAGACTCTATCCCTTTCTTCCTGACCTGTGCCTTTGAAAGCCACTGAGGAGAGAAAAGGACTTAGAAACTGAAAGCCACAGGTATGTGTTTTCTTCCAGGACACCCCCACCCAAGGAAAGGAGGTCTGTGCAGATGGGAGTTGGTGCCTAGAAGGCTCCTGGGGCTGTGGCTCAGCAGCTGCGCAGGTGGACTGTGCAAACTTAGAGAACAGAGCCTTGTGGGGGTGGGAGGGAGGGAGACATGAAGTGAGGTGCTTGTGGTGGCTGCTGGATGAGGGGTGTTGGAGCTGGCACAGATGGACAGGCAGACTTCCTTAGGGGGTACCAAGAAGAAACAGCAGTGTCTGTCACAAAGTGACTCACTTTGCCTGCTTTTTCCCTTGGTCTTCCCATTTGCTGTTATTTGCCATATTATTTACTTATTATTCTTTATAGATTTGCTATTATATGCCACATTAAGTGTATCTCTCACCACCAGAGATTACAGAGTTTTAATAATGCCTCCTAGACTTACCTTACTTATAACCTCTCCCTGTGAGTCATGTTGCTCATTGGCGTATTAAAGGCTCTGAACAGTCCTGCAGGGAAAGTACCCTTAACTTTGGTCAAAGAGTTTCTCCTTAAGGTTATTTGAACTTAGAAGTTAATTTTATTCATACCCTCTTAGTAACATCCTATGGAACTGTGTTTCAGAGAACATTTTACAGAGGTGACTACTTCCTAGAAAGCCAGGGCCTGACAGGAATTTTCTTCCCTCTAAGACCATCAGGGGAGAGCCAAGTTCATCCCATAGTGTGTGTGTGTGTGTGTGTGTGTGTGTGTGTGTGTGTGTGTGTGTGTGTGCGCGCACACACACTTGGGTTACACATGCATGTGGAGGCCTGAGGTTGATGGCAGGATTTGTCCTCCATCATTGTTCCACTTTATGTATTGAGGCAGGGTCTCTCAATCAATCCCAGAGCTTGCCAATATGGTGAGTCTTGCTTTGTCAGCTTCTGAGGATTCTATGTCTCTTCTGAGGCTGAAATTATAGGTGGAGCATTATACCGACCTAGCATTTTTGTGGGTTTTGGGAATCCAAACTCTGTTCCACTGACCCATCCTCCCTTTATCCCTCCCTCCCTCCCTCCGAGTCTCACTATGTAACCCTGGCTGGCCTAGAACTTGCTATGTAGACCAGGAAGAACGCAAATTTGTGGTCATCTTCCTGCTTCTGCCTCCTGAGGTCAGATGCGGTCCCCCATGACAGCCTTCTCTGGGATTTTTTTTTTTTTTTCGCTTTTTGAGACAGGGTCTCCCTGTTAGCCCCAGCTGTCCTGGAGCTCACTGTGTAGACCAGGCTGGGCTTGCACTCAAGGAGATCCACCTGCCTCTGCCTCTTCAATGCTGGGATTAAAGGCATGTGCCACCACACCCGGCTTTTTTTTTTTGGGGGGGGGGGATCTTTTTTTTTTTTTTACAAAACTTACTTAAATTAGGTGTATGTGTATGTCTATGTGTGGTTTTGTGCATGTCATTGCCATGGTGGAGTTACAAGCAGTTGAGAGTCACCCAACATGGGTTCTAAGAATTGAATTCAGATCCTCTGGAAGAGTAATACACACTTAAATTGCTGAGTCATCTCTCCAAGCCCTCTCTGGGATCCTTTAAAAGAAGAATTTATTGATCTCTTCTGTGTTTAAACAATTTTTAAAAATATATTATGTAGCCTGGGTGTGGTGGCACAGGCCTTTAATCCTAGCATTCAGGAGACAGAGGCATATGGATCTCTGAGTTCAAGGCCAGCCTGGTCTACATAGTAAGTTCCAGGACAGCTGGGGCTACAGGGAGACCCTATCTTTAAAAAAAAAAAAAAAAATGTGTGTATGTGTTTTGTCTCCATGAGTGTAAGTAAGCATGCAGTGCCTGAGGAGGCCAGAAGAGGGTATCAGATCCCCTGGAACTGGTGTTATAGATGGTTGTTAGCTGCTGTGTGAGTGCTGGAAACCAAACCCTGGTCCCCTGCAAGAGCAGCTCTTAACCACTGAGCTGTCTCTCCAAACCACCCCTGCCCCCCCACCCTTGTGTCTGGGTTTTTTTTGTTTGTTTGTTTGTTTTTTTGTTTTTTTAATTTTTTTTTTTCTCATTGCAGCTGGTTTGTTTGTTAGTTTGTTTGTTTGAAGCAGGGTCTCCCTGTAGCCCCAGCTGTCCTGGAACTCACTATGTAGACCAGGCTGGCCTTGAACTCACAGAGATCCGCCTGCCTCTGCCTCCCAAGTGCTGGGACTACAGGCATGCGCCACCACGCCCGGCGTGTCTGGGTTTTTGACACAGAGTCTCATGTATCCCAGGCTGGCCTCAAACTCACTAACTGAGGATGACCTTGAACTCTTGATCCTCCTACCTCTACCTCCCAAATGCTAGTTTATGTAGTGCTAGGGATGGAACCCACAGCTTTGTGATGCTAGGCAAGTGCTCCACCAACCGAGCCACATTCCTAGCTCAACAAAGCCCTTTGAAAAGAGAGACATCCCCACAAATAAAACAAAATTAGAATGTGGGAGATGAGGGCTGTGCTCAGATTTTTTAAAAATATTTTTAATTTTTATTCTATGTGTATGTTTGTGTTGCCTGCATGTGTGTAAGTGCACCCATGTCGTGCAAAGCCCTCAGAGGTCAGAAGAAGGCATCAGATCCACTGGAACTGAAGTTACAGATGGTTATTAGCTGCTATGTGGGTAATGGGATTTGAACCCGGGTCCTCTACAAGAACAGCCAGTGCTCTAACAGCTGAACCATCTTTCCAGCCCCCTACACTTAGATTATTGTGTGTGTGTATGTGTGTACATATGTATGTACGTACATGTGTACAGGGATACTACAATATGCTTGTGGAGGTGGAAGAACAACTTTCAGGAATCAGTTCTTTCCTTCTAGCATGTGGTCGTAAGGATTAAACTCAGCTAGTCAGGATTGTCAGCAAGTCCTGTTGGGTAGTTGGCCCTGTGCTGACATTTTGTTAAAGCAGTCAGAGAAGGCTTCCTTAAGGTGAGGCAGCTCTGTGACTTCTGGTATAGGGTCATGGGAAATCCCATTTGAGTTTGAGCCTCCTGCCCTCTGGTAACCACAGCTCTTGCTTTCTTGCCCTGTGATTCTCCAGGTTCAGCCAGCCTGACTAACTTCCCTTCTTGTGTGTCCTGCCCCTCCCTACCCCTTCCTAACCTTCACATGGCCTCATCTGGGGTTCTTCGGAACATAGGGTCTATCGACAGTAGTTGCTCATTGAGTAGGATGCCTCCTGACTAGCCTTGGCAGGTCAAGACAAGCTGGGGAAATAGTTTAGCCCATAAAATAACTTGCCTTGCAAGCATTAGGACCTGAGTTCCATCCTCAAACCCTAAGTAAAAATCTCAGTTTTTGAAGGCAGCTAGGGATGTGACTCAGTTGGTAAGAGTGCTTGCCTAGCATTCAGGAAGCCCTGGGTTCCATCCCCAGCATTGCCAAAACTGGACATGGTGGTATATAGGTATAATACCAACCCTTAGGAGGTGGAGGCAGGAGAATGAGGAGTTCAAAATCATCCTTGGCTTTATAGCAAGTTTAAGACCAGCTTGGACTACATAAGACCTTATCTCAAAAAAAAAAAGAAAAAGAAAAAGAAAAAAATCAGCTGAGGTGCTGTGCACCTTGTAATCCCAGTGCTGGGAGTGAGGATGGGGTGGGGAGAAGGGCAAAGACAGGCAGCTGTCCTGGGACTTGCTGGCCAGATAGCAAACCTTGTGGGAAACCATGACTCAAAAGAACAAGATAGACCCTTGGATACCATCCCTCATATGGCCCCTGCCAGTCTTGACAGTGTACCCCTCTTTAATATATACATTCTCTTCTCTTCAAATAAAGTTATCTTTGTAAACAAAACCAGGTGGATGGAGCCTGAGGAAAAACACTCAACATTGACTCTCATCCCCACATACCTGCATGCACACACCTGTATGCATTCATCCCTCTCCCATACCGCTCCCCTCACACACCAAAAGAAAGGAAAAAAAGGGGCTGGAGTGATGTCTCAGTGGTTAGGAGCACTGGCTGCTCTTGTAGAGGACCCAGGTTCAGTTCCCAGCCCCCAACGCCAGTTCCAGGGAATTTGACACCCTCTTCTGGCCTCCTCAGGCATTGCTCGCACATGGTATACTTACATACATGCAGGCAGCACTCATACACATAAATTTTTTTAAAAATATAAAATCTTTCATTTAAAAAAAAGGAAGAAAGAAAAAGAGACTGGTCTCCTCTTTGGGCTGGCAGAGCAAGCCAAGACCTCTTTATAGAGTTGTCCTCCCCCCCACTGTCCCATCGCCCCCCCCCACCCCACACCAGCTGTAGGGCCAGACCAGCTGTTTCTCTCCTCACTGTGGTCTTTAGCCCTTTTCATCAAAAACTTACTTTGAACTTGAAACTGGCAATAAATAACATTTTTTGAGATGGTCTCATATAACCCAGGCTGGCATCAAATTAACTGTGTAGTGGAGGATGACTGAACTTTCTCCCCTTGCCTCCTCCTCCTAAGTACTAAGATTACAGTTGTATGCCACCACAGCCATCCACCCACAATAAATTCTCTTATGCCTTTCTCCTGTGAAGAATTTGTCCATGGAGAGAATAAACTGCTTGTATGAAGTTTAGTGTGTGTGACTGGGGCCTGGCTGGGGATTCCAGTGGTCTTTTGCAAGTTTGCTTGCTTGATATTTTAAATTTATTTTTATTTTGTATTATGTGTGTTTTGCCTGCATGTTTGTGTTTGTACCATATATGTGTCTGGTGCTCACAGAGACCAGAAAAGAGTGTTGGATCCTCTGGAACTGGAGTACAGAGAGTTGTTAGCTACCCATGTGGGTACTGGGAACTGAACCCAGGTCCTCTACAAGAGCAGCCAGTGCTCTTAACCACAGAGCTTCTCCCCAGCCACTAGCTTGATATATTTGGTTTGGTTTGCTTGCTTTCAGGGTGGTTTGAGACAGGGTCTTCCTATAGGCCCAGCTGTCCTAGAACTCACTATGTAGACCAGGCTGGCCTTGATCTTACACAGACTGACATGCCTGTGCCTCCCGAGTGCTGATACTAAAGATGTGCACCACCACACCAAGCTTAGCTTGGTATTTTTGAGTAATATCTCTCCTAGTTGCCCTCTCTGATCTTGAACTCTCTCAGTAGCCCAGTCTGGCCACCTACTCAAATCCTCCTGTTTGGGTCTCCCCAGTGCTGGGATGACAGGCGTACACTTTGGATCTGGCTGACCCCCTGCCCTGTTGGGATTACTAGGCCACTATGAACAGTGATGGAGACCTCAGAGGGGACACGAGGTCCAGGCTCTGGCTTTGGAGTGATCCTGTGAGAGGTGGGCCAAAAGATCCAACCATCCTCAGGTCTTAGGAGCTCTGACCATATATACCAGCTCTCTTGGGCATGATTAGTGCCACCAGGCATGGTGACACATGCTTCAAATCCAAGCATTTGGAAAGGCAAGGCAGGCGAATAGCTGCAAACTGGGGGTCAGCCTGCTCTACATGGGGAGTTCAAGGCCAGCAGGGACTATATATCCTGTCTAAAAACCAAAATATAAGAACCAGGAAGTTCTAGGGATATGGCCCAGTTGTTAGAGTTCTTGCCTAACGTGCATGAAGCCTGGGTTCCATCCCTAGCATCCTATAAACTAGGTGTGGTGATATATGCTTGTAATCCCAGAACTTTCAGGAGGCTCAGGAGTTCAAATCCATCATTGACTACATAGGGATTTGAGTCCAGCCTGGGTTACATGAGACCCTATCTTAAAAACATAAAAATAAGCCAGGTGTGATAGCATACTCCTTTAATCCCAGCACTCAGGAGGCAGAGATAGGCAGATCTCTGTGAGACTGAGGTAAGCCTGGTCTATCTACATAGCAAGTTCCAGGCCAGCTGGGGCTACAGGGAGACCCTGTCTCAAAATAAAAACAAAAACCCAAACCAAAAATCAACAGTCAACTAAATAAATAAAATAAAAATCAGTGCCTGACATTTCTCCAGCCACGTCTATGTGTCTTACCTCATCTCATGGGGAAACTGAGGCACTGATCTAAAGAGAGGCTTAGCTAAGCCTGGCCAGTGTTTTACAAAAGACTCTTGGGTAGAGGAATGGGGTGCTGGGTTGGGGTACCCTATGCTATCACACTTTGGGACAGCCGAAAGCTTCTTGCCAGTCTTTGTGGGGAGTTTTAAAAGGGATTGGTCCCCTGTGAGGCAGGGGCAGCTGGTAGGGCGGGATGGGGGGACCAAGGGGGCTGCTAAAAGAGGAAAAAACAAATCAAAGAAACTCAATGTGGGTGTCAAAGACTGGTGACCTGAATCTTAGCAGTTGTTGAAACAACTGGTTGGAGGGCCTGTGACCCCAGAGAGAGGCTGAGGGTCAGGGAGAGATTACCTGAGCATCCCCAGGGCCAGGACAGCTGGGAATAGGGACAGCTGAGCAGTCCAGCTTCTTGCTAAGAATAACCACACTGGGTCCCTGCAACCTAGGAGCCCCTTCTTGTGCTATAAGCAAGGGACAAACAGAGGGAGCTAAGGTGGGTCGGGCACAACTAAATGCTTTACACAGACATCTCCCAGAGCTGTTCAGGCCTGCCACACACACTTAAAAAAACCCTGTTTTATATTTATTTATTGTTGGGGAATGGGGCAAGGGAGTACATGTAAAGGTCAGAGGATAACTTGTGGGCGTCAGTTTTCTCTTTCTTCCATGTGCATCCTGGGAATTGACTCAGCTTGCCAGGCCTGGCAGCAAGCCCCTTTACTCAGTGAGCCATCTCACCTGCCCATGCTTTGTTTTTTGGTAGGGATGGAACCCAGGGCCTCCCACATGCTAAGCAAAAGTTCTACATCAGAGCCACACCTTTGCCCCCTCATGGGGGGATTCTAGGCAGGTGCTGTAACACTGAGCCATGTCCCTAACCCCTCACTGGAGGATTCAGGTGGGTGCTCTATCACCAAGCCACATCCCCTGTCCCCCTCTGTTTTTATTCACTTTTTGTTTCAAGACAGGGCATTACTGAATTGCTCAGTTAGAGTTAAATTTGGGGGGGGGGTGTTTATTTTTTGACTGAGTCTCATGTAGCCCAGACTGGTTTCTAACTCTCTACATAACTTAGGTTTTCCTTGAACTTGATCCTCTTTCCTTCCACCTCCCAACTGGCTAGGTTGGTAGGCATATAATACCTGGTTTGTACAGTGCTGGGTATGGAACCGAGGGCTTTGGCCATATTAGGCCAGTACTCTACCAGCTGAGCCACATCCCTAGTCCCCTCTAGTGTGAACTTTGTAGATGACAGTGTATCTTGGAGAAGGTCGAACTTTTATCTGGGAGGGGCTGGAAGAGTAAGAAGAGACTTAGGATGTCCAAGATCCAAGGGGAATGACCTTACCCCAAATCACACTGCCAACCATGCCTGCCTCAGTTTCTCCATGATGTATCCATCAGTGACACTCTCTAGCTCTAACTCTGTCCCCCAGTTCCAAGGCTAGCCCTAATTACAGCCTCTTTCCTCATCCATAGGGTCCCCCCTGCACAAGCAGACATCAGGACCCTCCTCCACTGGAACCACCACTGCCGTCCCCGAGAAGCTGGGCTCAAAGACAGCTGAAGTGGGTGATGATTTCCTGGGGGACTTCGTGGTGGGAGAGAGAGTGTGGGTAAATGGCATCAAACCTGGTGTGGTGCAGTATCTGGGAGAGACACAGTTTGCACCAGGCCAGTGGGCCGGTGTGGTCCTGGATGATCCGGTGGGCAAAAATGATGGAGCTGTAGGTGGTGTACGCTACTTCGAGTGCCCAGCCCTGCAGGGCATCTTCACTCGGCCCTCCAAGCTGACCCGACAGCCCACAGCTGAGGGCTCAGGCAGCGATGCCCACTCGGTGGAATCCCTCACTGCCCAGAACCTGTCCTTGCATTCAGGTACTGCCACACCCCCACTCACCAGCCGGGTCATCCCCCTGCGGGAGAGCGTTCTTAACAGCTCTGTGAAGACTGGCAACGAGTCTGGCTCCAACTTATCTGACAGCGGCTCAGTGAAGCGGGGTGACAAGGACCTGCGTTTGGGAGATCGTGTGCTGGTAAGTGTGAGGAGGCACCTGTATCCAGCCTCTCTTTCCTCTACCCTTTGTGGACAAGCTGGACCCTGGGGGCTGGGCAGAGAAGGGACTCAAAGGGAGCTTGGAGAGGGTCCAGGCTGGGGATACCATTCATTAGTACTATATAGAATGACAAAGGAGGAGAGGCAGACTCTGGAGACTGTTGCTATGTGACTATGGGCGTTTGTCTTAACCTCTCAGGGCCTCAGTCCCCATGTGTATCAGTCAGCTTTTTGAGACTGTGACAAAATACCTGAGATTAAAAACAACCTAAAGGATCAAAGGGTTTGGCTGGCTTCATTGCTTTGGGTTTGTGGTCAGGAGAAATCATGGCAGCCAGGAAGCAGAAAGAGAAAAAGAGAGAGAAAGCAGAAAGAGAAAAAGAGAGAGAGAAGGGTTCATCACTACTCCCACCTTCTTTCTTTTGTTTTCTAAAAGAACAGACAGACAGAGACACACACACACACACACACACACACACACACACGCACACACACACACACACACACAAAACATATGAGCTAGGGACAAGATCTGCCCATAACTAGGCCCCACCTCCTAACAGCGTATTCAGCCATGGACTCATGAGTAGGGTAACCCATGGATAGTTATAGTGCTCTCATGGTCCAGTGATTTCTCAATCACACTACTAGCTGTGTGTTGACCAAACCTTCAACACAGGAGCCTTTTGGGGGGGACACTTGCATTCAATCCATAATACTTCCTTTTCTTCCTTCCTTTCTTTTTTTGTTTTTTTTTTTAAGATTTTTTTT
>NW_008354022.1:4145539-4165531 GCF_000622305.1 Nannospalax galili | reverse complement strand
CGTGGATCTCACTATGTAGACCAGGCTGGCCTTGAACTCAAAGAGATCTGCCTGCCTCTGCCTCTTGAGTGCTGAGATTAAAGGTGTGTGCCACCACACCTGGCTAAGATTTATTTATTTTTATATATATGTGTAAGTGTTTTGGCTGCATGGATGTAAATGTAACATGTGGGTGGAATGCCCATGGAGGCCAGAAGCGGATTTCAGATCCCCTAGAACTGGAGTGACAGATGGTTGTTAGCCACCATGCGAATGCTGGGAGCTGAGCCTAAGTACTCTGCAAGAGCAGCCAGTGCTCTTAACCGCTGAGCCATCTCACCAGCTCCTTTTCTTTGTTGTTTTGGTTTGGATTTTGGTTCTTGGCTTTTTTCAGACAGGGTCTTCTTATCACCCCAGCTGGCCTGGAACTCACTGTGTAGACCAGGCTGACCTCAATTTTACAATCCTTCTGCCTATCTCTACCTCCCAACTGCTGGGATTAAAGATGTGTGCCACCATGTCTATAAAATGGGAATTTTGGACAGGGGCTGTAGCTGTTGGTGAATGCTTGCTTGAATGCACAAGGCCTTGGGTTCTATTCCCATTACATCATAAACTCAGGAGATGGATGTGGGAGGATCGAGAGTTCTAAGTCATCCCTAGGCTGAGACTGGAGGATGAGGTGAGCACTCTGCCCTCAGGGCTGAGGCCCTGCCTCCCTCCAGCTTCTTCCCCTCTCAGCTCTATGAATGCTGGTAGCTGATATGGCTGCCTCTAAGGCAGAGGCATCTGGAACCTTCTGTGAGGAATGAAGATGGCTGGTCAGCTGAGAAATAAGAGAAGACTCTTCAGGCTGCCTCAGAATATAGGAACATGAATATTCATGTGGCTGTGGCTAGTCACATGTTCATGAATATTCATGTGCTTATGAATATTCATCAGGGCAAAAGGCTCTGGGGAAATGAAAAATGTAATTACTGAAATAAGAAAATGCCCAGACGTGTTATAAGACTAAGTATGCCTGTAATCCCAGCATGCTGGAGGGAGACACTGGAGGATGATGAGATTGAGGCTATCTTGGGCTACAGAGTGAGTTGTAGACCAACCTGGGCTGCACAAGAGGACCCAGTCTAAAAAAAAAGCAAAGGGCTGGGGGGAATAACTCAGTGGGTAAAGTGCTTATTGTGCAAGCATGAGGATCTGAGTCTGGTCCCCAGAACCCAGGTGAAACACGCAGCCCTTGCTATTCTATTCTTGCAATCCCAGTGCTAGGGGCAGAGACAGGAGGATCCCTGGGGCTTGTTGACCAGTCAGCCTAGCTGAGCTCCAGGGCCTGTGAGGGACTTAAGATGGAGAGTGATTGAGGAAGACACCTGACATTGACCTCTGCCCATACATACACATGTGTGTACACACACACACACACACACACACACACACAAAGGTGTGTGTGTAGGTATATATATGTATACACACAAAAAAAATTATGTGTAGAGGGGTGGAGAGATGGCCCAAAGGACTGCTCTTTCAGAAAGCCTAGGTTTGGTTCCCAGCACTCACATAGTGGCTAACATCTGTCCATAACTCCAGTTCCAGGGGATCAGACACTTGTCTGTGGACATTGCATAATGAGGGGGCACTTACATACACTCAGGCAAAACACTCATACACATAAAATAAAAATAAAAACAATTTTAAATTAATATACACATACAGTCAGGCATGGTGGCACACACCTTTAGTCCCAGCACTCAGGAGGCAGAGGCAGGCGGATCTCTGTGAGTTCAAGGCCAGCCTGGTCTACATAGTAAGTTCCAGGACAGCTGGGGCTACAGAGAGACCCTGTCTCAAAAAGACCAAAAAGAAAAAAAAATACACATACATACATGTATACACACATAAAGAATGGAACTTGGGACTGGAGAGATTCCTCAGTGGTTAAGAGCACTAGCTGCTCTTCCAAAGGATCTTGGTTTGATTTCTAGAACCCACGTGGTGGCTAACAACTGTCCTTAACTCCAGTTCCAGGGGCCTCCATGAGCATTGCATGCCTGGGTCCACTTACACACATGCAGGAAAAACACTTATACTTCAAAAAAAAGAATGGAACCTTGTTATTTGCAGTAAAATAAATAGAACTGGAGGTCATAAGGTCAAGTGAAAATAATAGGAGGAAAACGTCTACTATTCCATGGCAGAGTAGGATCAACATAGTCTAATATAGATAGATAGATAGATAGATAGATAGATAGATAGATAGATAGATAGATGTCTAATATAGATAGATAGATAGATAGATAGATAGATAGATAGATAGATAGATAGATAGACAGACAGACATAGCCCAGGTTACTCTCAAATATGCTGTGTAGTTGAGGATGTTCTTGAACTTCTGTTTCTCCTGCCTCCAGGTTCTGAGTGCTGGGATTACAGGTATGCTCCTCCATACCCAGATTCTGCAGTACTGGGAATGGAACACACTAGGCACACTAGGCAAGCATTCTACCAACTGAGCCACAGCCCCTTATATATTTTGTAATGATCCACAACAGGAGACGTCAAAGGTTCTCCATTTAACACTAACAACAATAAAAGATGAAACAGAAATGCTTGTTCCCCTGATTTGATCAGTGCACATTGTAGACATATATACACTGTATGCACAATAGCACAGTTTCCCATCAGTAAATACAGCTGTGTGTCAGTTAAAAAGAAAAGGGCTGCAGCAGTAGGTACCAATCTTACGTGTCAGTTAAAAATATGCCAAAATGTTTGAAAAGAAGTCGGAGCAGACCCCTGCTATTTAGAGAGATGGCAGTGATTACCAAATGGTCCCACTGAAAGAGGAAGTAGTATGTGTTTGGAGGCAGAGAAGAAAAACTTCTTGGCTTTGTAAAGGGCTGGTTAGTTTTAACTGTCAACTTAATATAACCTAGAGTCACCTGAGAAGGGAGTCTCAACTGAGGGATTTCCCAGACCAGATTGGCCTGTGGGCAGGTCTGTGGGGAGTGTCTTGATTGTTAATTGATAATTGTTGGGCCCAGCCCACTGTGGGCAGCACCAGTCCCTAGGCAGGGAGTTCAGGGCTGCATAAGAAAGCTAGCTAAGAGCAAGCAAGCAGGTTCCAGTTTATTCTCCCACTGCTCTTGACTATGGATATGCGTAAAGTTCCTGCTTTGACTTTCTTAGAATAATAAACTGTCACTGGAAGTCTGAGCCAAATGAATCCCTTTCCTCCCTCAGTTGCTTTTGGTCAGGGTGTTTTATCATAGCAACAGAATGAAACTAGAACAGACGCTTTACAAGCACCTGACCCTCTATTGATGTGTATGTATAACTTGGATTTGAAAAATCAATTTAACTTGTTTTTTACAATAATTCACTTTTTCTTCTGTTTTTTGGTTTGTTGTTGTTGTTGGGTTTTGGGTTTGTTTTTTTGTTTTGTTTTGTTTTGTTTTTTTGAGACAGTGTCTCCCCATAGCCCCAGCTGAACTGGAACTTGCTATGTTGATCAGGCTGGCCTAGATCTCACAGAGATCTGTCTGCCTCTGCCTCCCAAGTGCTGGAGTTAAAGGCATGAGCCACCATGCCGAGCTTTCTTTAAATCTTTGAAAAAAAATTCGGCGGTGAGCTTATTTATTTTTATTTTATGTGTGTGAGTCTTTTGCCTCCATGTATGTGAGTGCATCTGTGTCAGGCAATGCCCAAAGAAGCCAGAAGAGCACATCAGATCTCCTGGAACTGGAGTTAAGAAGGGCTGTGAGCTGTAATATAAGTGCTGGGACTTGAACCTGGGTTGTCTAAAGAGGAGCCAGTGCTCTTAACTGCTGAACAACCTCTCTAACCCCTTAAGAATACTTTTTATTGATGGGCATGGTGGCACATGCCTTTAATCATGATGCTCACAGGGCTGATCCACACTCTCTGCCTGTCACTGGGGGATGCTAGGTAGGGACCCTACTACTGAACCATCTCCCTAGGACTTCTGTGCTTCAGTGTCACTTTTTTTTTTTTTTTTGAGAAATGGTCTCCCTGTAGCCCCAGCTGGCCTGGAATTCCCCATGTAGATCAGGCTGGCCTGCCTCTGCCTCCAGAGTGCTGACATTAAAGGCATGCACCACCATACCCTACATTCTCTTTACCAATAGCATTTACTAAGACTACAATGTCATCCAGATGCCACATACATACAATAATTCTCACAAAAACCCTTTTGACAGATGAGGATGCTAAGATTGAGAGAGGTTATGTGATTTTCCCAAGCTCACAGAGCTTATAAGAGTTTGAATCCAGATCCGTGTCTCTCTCCAAGCCTGTGCTCTTGCATGTATCCATCCTGTGATGCACTGAAAGCCTTGGCCCTCCCAGCTGTCTGTGGGTGTCTCCCTTTTCTCATCTGCCCCCTGCCAGGCTCAACCTGTGTCCCCTGCGTCCTCTGGATCTGCCTCTCTCCATGTACCTACAGGTCGGTGGGACGAAGACCGGTGTGGTACGCTACGTGGGGGAGACAGACTTTGCCAAAGGCGAGTGGTGTGGTGTGGAACTGGATGAACCCCTTGGAAAGAATGATGGGGCAGTGGCAGGCACCAGGTATGGGGACATTTTCTAAGGAATTGTGGGAAGGGATGTGTATAGGGGGCAGAGATTGCCCAAGAGGGGCTCTTGATGCCATGATGGACATGTTCACTCTTCTAACAGCCTTTCAGGCCAGGGCATGGGGAGTAATCGTCCCATTTGATTGATAAGAGAACTGAGGCCAGAGGTCACAGGCAAATACTAGGGGAATCCTTTTGTTCCATGTTCCTTTCCTACACCACACAGGGCCGAATTAAGCAGGACCAGTGGAGTGGACTCTCCCTACTGGGGTTTCCTGGGTGACTCAAAAGAGCTGTAGGTGTCCTGCACTCTCAAGTATTCTCTCTGTCTCTTTCTTTAAATTTTTTTTTTGATTGATTTGTTTTTATTTTATGTGTTATGAGTGTTTTACCTGCATGGATGTATGTGTGCCCATGCTGTGCAGTGCTCATGGAGGCCAGAAGAGGGTGTCAGATCCCCTGGAACTGGAGTTATGGATGGTTGTTAACTACCATATGGGTGCTGGGAAATGAATCTTTGCAAAGTAGCCAGTGCTCTTAACCACCAAGGCATCTCTCCAGCCCACTGTTTCTTTTCCTTTCTGTCTCTCCTGTTCTCTGTGCCTTGTCTCTCTCTGTCTCTTTCTCTTTCTTTTCTTTTTTTTCTGGTCTCTTTGAGACAGGGCCTCCCTGTAGCCCCATCTGGCTATATAGACCAGGCTGGCCTCAATCTCATAGAGATCCTACCTGCTGGGATTAAAGGCATGTCCCACCATGCCCAGCTTCACATTTTTTTTTTGAGAATGAGTCTCTTGTAGCCCAGGCTGGCCTCTAATTCACTATGTAGCGGAGGCTGGCCTTAAACTTCTAATCCCCTTGTGCTTATGTCCCAAAGGCTCCGATCACAAGCATGTGCCACTGTGCCTCAGTCCTTCTAGTTTTTTTCTTCTCTGAGCAGTGAGCCCCCATGGCTAGAGTGCTGGTTCTGGGGGTGGACCAGGGCCAGTCTTGACTGAGGTTGTAACCTGGGGGACTCTAGACAGTCTGTGTATCCTTGGAGCCCTGAAGTCTGGGAAGGCCCATGTTAACTTTGCAACTACACCTGTACATGATGGAGAGCATGTTTCTTAACCTTTCTGAGTCCAAAGTTTGTCTCTGCACATAGCCACTGAGAGATTGAATGAAAATTTGCATTAAGGAATGGCACATTGTGGGTAATAATTTTCCTAGCCCTCAAAAGTATTGCCAGGGCTAGAATACTTGACAAACATGCATGAAGCCCTGGGTTCCATCTCCAGTACTACATAAAACCATGTGTGGTCATACACATCTATAATCTCAGCACTCAGGAGGTAGCAGCTGAAGGATCAGAAGTTCAAGGTCATCCTCAGCTACATAGCAAGTTTAAGACCAGCCTGAGCTACATGAGACCCTGTGTCAAAACAAACAGAAGACAGCTAACAGTGCTGTAACAAAACAGTGCTGCCAGAGCTATTGACAGCTGTAAGCTCTCAGGAGTCCCATGTTCCTGTTCCTCTTGCCTCTACCTCACAAGTGCTAGAATTGCAAATGTGCACCATGGCTCCTGCCTCATCCATCAGGAAGACTGCCACCTTGGAGTGTGGCCACAGAGCCTGGGGAGATGCTTCTGTGTCTTGGGGGCTTTGAAGTGACGGGGGAATAAATAAGGAGCGAACCAGGTCATCAAGGCACCACTGTGGCTGTATTTTGCTCCCCAGGTACTTCCAGTGCCCACCCAAGTTTGGTCTCTTCGCACCAATCCACAAGGTCATCCGCATTGGCTTCCCATCCACTAGCCCAGCCAAGGCCAAGAAGAACAAGCGTATGGCCATGGGTGTCTCAGCCCTGACCCACAGCCCCAGCAGTTCCTCCATCAGCTCTGTCAGCTCTGTGGCCTCCTCGGTTGGGGGCCGGCCCAGCCGTAGTGGCCTGGTAAGGGTAGAATTGGGGAGTTGGAGAACTCTGGTATAAGATTAGAGGTAGCAGGTGTCTCACTCGGTTCCCAGCTTGCTCTGATTCCAGGCACCTCTCCTTCTACTTGGGGGTTTGTAACAAAAATGAAAGCATAGATTTTTTTTTAATTTTTTAAAAATTTATTTTATGTATATGTGTATGCCTGAGTGTGTGTGTGTGTGTGTGTGTGTGTGTGTGTGTGTATGTGCAGCACATACATGCAGGTGGTTGTGAGCAACCATATGGGTGCTGGGAACTGAGTCTGGGTTCTCTGGAAGAGCAGCCAGTTCTCTTAACCACAGAGCCATCTCTCTAGCCCCCATGATTTCTTAATAAGAGAAATTGATCCAGTTATATTTATTGTTACTTTTGCCACTGGATTTTCAGTAGCCTTCTCTGGGTAAGCAGGTTTGGGTAGATACAGCACAGGGAATTTCAGAAGGCTGTCTTAGGGACCCTGAGTAAGGAGAGAAGAGACCACTCAGGTTTGGGCAGAGGGGCTTCAATCTGGCTTGGCTTAGGGTGGAGCTGGTCAAGGTGAAGTTGCCCATAGTGGATGGAATCCTTGGGGCTTGCATTTTGAGGGGCTGATATTCAGCCATCAGGATCTTTTGAGGGTGGGGTGAGTCATGAGGTGAGTTTAGGGGACTCCAGGGCACTGACAGGGAAGGACAAGACCCTCACCCCCTGTGTCAGTATAAGTGAGGCCAGTGGGAGCCACTGACCCACAACTCCAAGGATACCTGAATCCCACCCACTCTTTGCAGCTCACAGAGACATCTTCTCGCTATGCCCGGAAGATCTCAGGCACCACAGCCCTGCAGGAGGCACTGAAGGAGAAACAGCAACACATTGAACAGCTGCTGGCTGAGAGGGACCTGGAACGGGCTGAGGTAGCCAAGGCCACCAGCCACATCTGCGAGGTGGAGAAAGAGATTGCGCTGCTGAAGGCCCAGCACGAGCAGGTGTGGGGCTAGAGGCCTTAGGGGTGTGGGTACTGAAAACCTCCTTCCATGGGGATAGAGAAGCCACAGGTGCTCAGAGGGAGGGGTAAGCATGGGTATTCAGAGAAATACAGAAGTGTCTGTGAGTATCCCTTTTCAGATGCAGCTAGCAGTGACCCATAAGCTTCCAGACTTTTCGGTGTGTGTGTGAAGTGCTGGGCCCTTCAGGCTGGCCTATAATCATTTCTCAGACCTTTGGCCAAGATCAGGTGCAGAATTCACTTTTAAACTTGTGCTTTCTGCTTTTTCTATGCTAATGCCAGCATTTTCTGTCAGCAGAAAATTCTTATATGTGTATGACTGTTTTCTGTGCATGTGTGTAAGTGCAACACATGCATGCAATGCCAGCAAAGGTCAGAAGAACATGACAAAGCCCCTGGAAATGGAGTTACAGACAGTTGTTAGCTACCATGTAGGTGCTGGGAACTGAACCTAGGTCCTCTGCAAGAACAGCCAGTGTTCTTAACCGCTGAGCAATCTCTCCGGCCCCTGTTGTTTTTTAGACAGGGTCTCTCGTAGCCAAGACTGGCCTTGAACTCCATATGAGGCTGAGGAGGACCTTGAACTTCTGACCCTCCTGCCCCCCACCTCCTGAGTCCTGGTATTGCAGGTGTGTACCACCACATCTGGTTTATGTGGTGCTGGGACTGGAACTCAGAGCTTTGTGCATGCTAGACAATCTCCAGCCCCATAGTTCAGGGGAAATTTTGTTTTATTTTGGTGTTTGGTTTTTGGAGGATAGGGTCTCTGTAGCTCAGACTTGCCTAGAACTTACCTTGATGCCCAAGATGGCCTTAAAAGTTTGGCAAAGCCAGGTATGATGGCACATGCCTTTAATCCCAGCACTTGGGAGGCAGAGGCAGGTGGATCTCTGAGATGGAGGCCAGACTGGTGTACATAGCGAGTTCCAGGCCAGCTGGGGCTACAGGGAGAACCCCATCTCAAAAAGATCCAAAAAAAAAAAATTGGCTATTTCCCTGCCTCAGCCTCCAAGTACTAGGGTTTTAGATGTATGCTACCAGACCTGGCTGGATTTTTCTTTGTCTTTTCTTTTTGTTTTTGTTTTTTGTTTTGGTCTTTTTGAGGCAGGGTCTCCCTATAACCCTAGCTAGCCTGGAAACTCACTTTGTAGACCAGGGTGGTCTTGAACTCACAAAGAACCCTCTGCCTCTGCCTCCCAAGTGCTGGGATTAAAGGCGTGCACCGCCATGCCCAGCATTTTTCTCTTTTTTTGAGGCAGGGTCTTACTCTGTAGTTCTGGTTGGCTTGGAACTCTATGTAGTCCAGGCTGGCCTTGATCTCACAGAGATCTGCCTTGCTCTGCCTCCTAAGTACTAAGATTAAAGGCATGTGTCACCACATCTGGCTCTTTTTCTAAAATATTTTTATTCCATTTTTATTTATTTGTTTTGTGGGGGAAGAATGTGTGTCATGGCACGTGTGTAGAGGTCAGAGGACAACTTTTGAGTCAATTCTGTCCTTCAACCATGTAGCTCCTGGGGTTCGAACTTAGGTTATCAGACTTGGTGCCCGTACCCACTGAGCCATCTTGCCACCCATTTTTCTTTTTTTTTCTACAATAAATGAAACAGAGATTCATATGTAGCTCAGGGGTAGATCACCCACCTTGTGTGTATAAGGTCCTGGGCTTGATTCCCAGCACTGGGAAAAAAAAGATATGTCCAGATTCCTAACTTTTCTGGCATATGTCCATATTTCAAATGATTTGGGGCAGATTTGTGAGTTAGATTTCAGAGCTAGGACCCCATGCCCCACGTCTAGAGTTTGCTGCTTCTATGACTTAATTTGTTCTGTCATTTCCTCTGATGTTTGTAGGTATGTATTTTCACAGTACTGGGAATCCAGCCTAGGGCTCTGTGCATGCTACACGTGTGTGCTACAGTGGAGCCATTTGTTTTTTCTTTCTTGAAACAGAGTCTCTGTGTAGCTCAGGTGAGCCTGAAACTCCTCCTGCCTCAGCCTCCCCAAGTGATGAGATTACACGTGGCTTAATGTCTCTTGTGTGAGCGTCCCTTTTGGGCCTCTGTTCATGTTTGGGACTGTCCCATCCCTCCCTGAGTGCCAGGATTAGTATGATCACAGCAGGATGAAGTTCAGCAGTGGAGAGCTTGCCTAGAATCCCCAGTGAGGAGGAGGGGCTGGGGTGTGGCTCAGTGGTAGAGCTCTTACCTAGTATGCACACGGCTGTGGGTTTGATCCCACACATAAATACACACACACACACACACACACATCTATCATAAAGCCAGCCTCATACTGGTACTGTGAGAGGGGCCCTAACAAGACAACAGGTCTTTGGCCATAGTAGATTGGGTGAATAGCAGGGTTTGGGGTGTCTACTCTTGGGGACCGAGCAGGCTTATGGTCCCCTGGGTGTGGCCTCTTCTTCCTTAGGTCCTGCTGGGTCCCCTCTCCTTGTATCTTGGCTGCTACCTATACCTCACTGGGTCCAGTGGAGGAGCAGGAAGCTGGGGCTTCTGTACTGTACTTCCTATTTCTGTGTCACCCCAAGAGGAGGCTGGCATTAACCTGGCTCTGTCCTGGCCTTGCTCTGGGTCAGTATGTTGCAGAAGCAGAGGAGAAGCTGCAGCGGGCACGATTGCTGGTGGAGAATGTGAGGAAAGAGAAAGTGGACCTGTCCAACCAGCTGGAGGAGGAAAGGAGGTACATGCTGGGGCCCAGCCAGAGAGCATCTTCATTGAGCCCAGAAGAGGAGGGTGGGGAAGCTGGGTGTGGTGGGGTACTTGGGAGACTGAGGCAGGGGGATCAGGAGATCCAGACTAGCCTGGGCAACTTATTACAATGGTCTTAAAATAAAAAATAAGCAACCAGGCTTGGTGGCACACACCTTTAATCCAAGCACTCAGGAGGCAGAGGCAGGCAGATCCTTGTGAGATTGAGGCCAGCCTGGTATACATAGTGAGTTCCAGGCCTGCTGGGGCTACAGGGAGACCCTGTCTCAAACAAAACAAAACACAAAACAAAAGTTTATTCTCTCCACCATGTGGGTCCCAGGGATTGAACTCAGCTTATCGAGATTGGCAGCAAGCACCTTTACCACTAAGACATCTCGCAGGTCCCTCAGTCAATTTGGAGGCTGCTCTGGGGATATGTTAGAAGCCTCCCCATCCTCTGATTCCCCCCAGAAAAGCCCCTGGACAAGTCAAGGTCAAGTGGATTCTGATGAGAACACAGGGACTCATAGAAAGATTCAGGTGTGTTCTATTCTCTGGCCAGAGGCCCAGGACGTGGGACAGAGCCAGTCTTGTCATCTCTCTCCTGGGAATTGAGATTTCTGTATGGCCCTCCCTTCCCCCATGCTGGTGGCAGCCCCCAGCCTTAACAACCCCCACTTGCATCTGTGTTTTGGGCATTCAGCCGAGGCCTGCAGTTACTGTCTAAGTGGGAGAGATGATGATTTATTTATAACTGCCTGAGATGGCAGTCTGGGCCTACACATCTGGTTTCCATGGCAATGCATCTCATGCCAGCAAACAATCTCTTAGGCCATCATGAGATGGGGGCTGGAGACACGATGGTTCAGTCGGTAAAGCTTCTGCTGTGCAAGCCTGAGGACCTGAGTTCAGATCCCTAGCACCAGTGTCAATAAGCCAGGCATGGTCACATGTGTCTGTAACCCTCTCACAGGTGGGGTACAGACTGGCAGATCCCCAGTGCTCACTGGCCAGCCAGGCTAGCTGATCAGTAGGTTCAGTGAAAGACCCTGTCTCAAAAGATAAGTCAGGGAGGAGGGGCTGGAGAGATGACTCAGTACTTGAGAGCACTGGCTGCTCTTGGAGAGAATCCAGATTCAATTCCCAGCACTCACAGAGAGGCTAACAACTATCTGTAACTCAGTTCTAAAGGCTCAAATGCCCTCTTCTGGTACTTACATATGTGCAAGCAAACACTCACACATATGAAATAAAAATAAGTTAATAGCCAGGTATGGTGACACATGCCTTTAATCCCAGCACTCTGGAGGCAGAGGAAGATGGATCTCTGAGAGATGGAAGCCAATTTGGTCTACATATCAAGTTCCAGGCCAGTTGGGGTTCAAGGAGACCCCATTGCAAAAAAAAAAAAACAAAAACAGAAGTTAATTAATTAATTAAAGATAAGATGGGTAGCAGTAGAGGAAGACATCCCCATATAGGTCTGGGGACATGGCTCAGTGGCTAGAACATTTTTAGTACATTCATGAGGACCTGAGTTCAAATTCCCACTGCCTTATGTAAAAAGTTGGGTGTGACTGCATTCACCCTAATCCTGGGGCTGTAGGGAAGGGAGGGCAGAGACAGGATCTCCATTAGACTAAGACATCTGAGTCCTCTCCTGGCCTCCAGGCATATGCACAGGTATGCACCTGCACACATATGTGCACATACACAGGACACCCAGCATCACCCCATGGCCTCCACACGCATGCTCACATACGCATATATAATACTTTTTAAATGCAAAATAAGGCATGATGGGAGCTGTGTTTACTAAGAGCTGAGATGCAGGTCCCAGCATGCTGTGTAACCTTGGACAGGCCTCTCACCCCCTCTGAGCTTCAGTGACCTCATAGGTTTAATACACAGTGTCTGAGAGCCCCAGGGGAGAGGCTTTGTAAATTGCAGAGTGAGGTAGACCCGTGTATGTCTCCTATTCTGACTTGATATATGTGGGGGTGAGCATGTGTCCCTGAGAGAGGCCCCTAATTCTTGAAGTGGGATCTTGGGACCCTTCTATATCTGTGAGCAGCCTGGAAATGCATGCTGAGACCTCAGCTCTCACTTTGAGGCCCCTCAGAGTGGAGTTACCTATAAGAAAGCCCTCCTTCCTGCTTCCTCCTTGGTGATAGGGCCATGTGGCCTGGGGCACCCACTGAAGAGCCACTGTTCTGATTTGGTTTGGGTTTTTTGAGACAGTCCCTATGTAGCCCAGGCTGGCCTTCTGACTCCCAGCCCTCCTGTCTCGGCATCTCACATGCTATGATTATAGCTGTGCACCATCACACCTGGCTCGAGCTACTCTCCTCTCTTTTCCATGGCCACCCTGGGAGGAAGGAGGCTTATGCTCAGTACCAGGTCAGAAGGTGGGGGTTCTGGATGCTTCCAGAAGGCTTTGTCCTTCCTCAGCCTCAGGATACCAGGTAGCTTCCAGCTCTATGGAGACAGTCTCCTCAGTGCTTTGAGTTTCTTCCCTGAGCTTTCTTGAGGCGTTAGTCCTCTCTTCCATTGGTGGCCTGATGAAACCCATTTGACTCTGTGTGTGTGTGTGTGTGTGTGTGTCTGTGTCTGTGTGTGTCTGTGTCTGTGTGTGTGTCTGTGTGTGTGTCTGTGTGTGTGTCAGTGTGGATGGAACCTTGGCATATGATAGGCAGGTGCTCTACCACTGAGCCATGCTCCCAACCCCACTGGGAGATTCTAGGCAGGTGCTCTACTACTGAGCTGTGCTCCAGCCCCTCACTGGGGGACTCTTAAGTGGGCTTTCTACAATTGAGCCATGCCCCTGGCCACCAAAGCCCATCTCTGATCTTTTCCTCCCCACAGGAAGGTGGAGGACCTGCAGTTCCGAGTGGAGGAAGAATCCATCACCAAAGGAGACTTGGAGGTAACGGGTACAGCCCCTCCCTGCTCGATCACCAAGGGCCCAATCTTTGGCATGAGAAATGGCTTTGATGTTCAGGCAAAAAGCCTAGGCCTCTTTGGGATGAGACCTTGGTGATGACTGCAAGGGGAAAATGGAGACGAGTCAAAGGCTCCCTCCTTGGAGGAATGGAGGATGGGAGGGCACTGGGACATCTGGTGTAAGAGGTGGGAATAACTCTAGCTCCTGGGAATCCAGGGGACCTTGTGTTGGAGATTAGAGGTGGGGAACAGGATAGACTGAGGTGAGTGACATTGCACATCTTACCTAAGGGCATAGGAGCCAGCCTCCTGTGATCCTAGGAACAGAATTGGCTGGCAGGAGCACTTGGACTCAGAGAGTTGACAGGTGGCAGAACAAGGGCTCAAGGCTGGGGATGTGGCTGAAATTATAGAGTGATTACCTAGCACTCACAAAGTCCTGGGTTCGATTCCCAGCACATAAATCAGTGTGGTGGCACATGCCTGTGATCATAGCACTTAGGAAGCTGAGACAGGAGGATCAGGAGTTCATGGTCATCCGCAGCTGTGTAGTGAGTTTAAGGCTACCTTGGGCTATGTGAAGAAGAAGAAGAGAAAAACAAACAAGAACTAGAGGTCAGGAAAGCAGAGGCCTATATCCAAGGCTCCAGGGACAGGGACTCCTGTGAGTTGACCCAGCCTGCACTTTGTCCATTTTTCCATGGGCACGCATGGTATGAACAGCTTGAGATTGTCCCTCTCCATTTAATCCACTCTGCTGAGTTAGGGACTGGGGTGCTCAGGGCCGTTTAGGGGGCATCTAGCCCTGTCCCCAAGGTCTGGAGAGACCTCTGGGCTCAGGAGGCCACTTTTGGGTAGGAGTGCCTTCCCTGTTATGTTCCTTGAGGTCCCCTAGGAGAGGAAATTAGAACTCCTGGAACCATCAGGTGGAATAGGGGACAGTGAGTTAAGCCTCTTCTCATACAGCATTTCTGGACTTCACCTGGCCTCTGGAAGCCTGTTCTGTTCTACAGGCCTCAGTTTCCTCATCTGTAAAATGAGGTGTTTGATCCCCATTGTGGGTTCTCAGTCTCAAGCATTCCATCCCCGGAAAGCTTGTTCATACATAGGGCCGTGACCTGCATTTACGACAGCCCCAGGTGATACAGTCTAAGGACTTTAGAAATCACAGCCATAGGGCTGCAGAGACGGCTCAGTGGTTAAGAGCACTGGCTGCTCTTGTAGAGAACCCAGGTTTTGTTCCCAGCATCCCCATGGCAGTTACAATCATTCATAACTCTAATTCTAGGGGATCTGACTCCCTCTTCAGGCCTCTGTAGGCACTGTACAAAATGAGTGCACTTAGATACATACACACAAAATATTCATACACATAAAATAATAAAAATAAATAAATCAGGGAGCTGGAGTGATGGCTCAGCAGTTAAGACCACTGGCTGCTCTTATATAGAACCCAGGTTCAGTTTCGAGCACCCACATGGTGACTAACAACCATCTGTAACTCCAGGGGATCCAGTGCTCTCTTCTGGCCTTCAAGGGCATTGAGCATCATGGGTACGCTTACATTTATGCAGGCAAAACACTGATACATATAAAATATAAATAAATAAAAGTAAAATAAATTGAGCCAGGCATGGTGCAAGTCCCAGACCAGCCAGATCTGCATAGTGAGACCCTGTCAATAAATAAATAAATAAATAATAAATAAATAAATAAATAAATAAATAATGACTGGAGAGATGGCCTAGCAGTTAAAAGCACTGGTTGCTCTTGCAGAGGACCTGGGTTCAATTCCTAGCATCCACATACCAGCTAACAACTGTCCATAATGCCAGTTCCCAGAGAATCTGATACCTTCTTCTGACCTCCTCAGGCATTGCACGACACAGGTACACTTAAATATATGCAGGCAAAACATTCATACACATAAAATAAAAATAATAAAATAAAATAAGTAAGTAAAAGAAAATTTTAAAAAGTAAAAGAAATCACAGCCATTGATTATTTCTGGGCTCAGCTCAGACTTGGTACCCCAGGCCTGTAATCTCAGTTTACTAGGGAGGCTAAAGTAGGAAGGTTGTAAGTTCAAGGCCAGTCTGGGCTGTGTACGAAGTCCAGGTCAGCCTGCCTTCTTAGCGAGACTGTCTCAAAAAGCTAAAGAAAGGCTCAGTTGTTAGAGTGCTTGTCTAGCGTATATGAAGCCCTAGGTTTGATTCACGACACTGAATAAGCTGGGTATGGGTAGCACATGCCTGTAATCCTAGCACCAAGTAGGTAGAGGCAAGAGAATTAGAAGTTCAAGGTCAGGCTGGACATGGTGGTAGATGCCTTTGATCCCAGCACTAGGGAGGCAAAGGCAGGGAGATCTCTGAGTTCAAGGCCAGCCTGGTCTACATAGTGCATTCCAGGCCATCTGGGGCTATAGCTGGAGGCCTTGTCTGAAACAAACAAGCAAACAAACAAGAAATCTGGGCATGGTAGGGCTCACCTGTAATCACAGACTTCAGGAGTCAGAAGCAAGAGGATTAGGCATTCAGAGCCAGCCTCAGCTACACAGTGAGTTTGAGGCCAGCCTAAGATAAGACCCTGGGTCAGAAAAAAGAAAAGGCAGGAGCCCTCGCCAGCCCAAAGCTGTTGTGATTTATGCCTTTGTCACAGCCAAAGAGACAGGACAGGTGGTTGTATCTGGCTGATCATTCTGGCAGACAGCATTCCCCATGCAGGGGACAGATGGGTGGACTTGAAGAGAGAGTGCCTGGGGTTGCCAAACCAAGACCCCTCCACCTGCTCCCATCAACAGAGGCTTAGGAGATGAATGACTGGGGAAATTCCCTACCCCTCATGAGGCGCCTGAGGGAACTAGAATCAGGATGGGTGTGAGGAGGATGGGTGTGAGGAGCTGGGCCCTGCTCACAGCCTCTCACTGACTCCTGTCTGTCTCCAGGCCTCTTGAGTACATCTGCTTTCGGCTCCAGTCTGCCAGGCACCACCACCCATCACTTACATTTATCCCCAGGAGACAACCCGACTAGTCCCAGGCCAGCCGATGAGCTGGCAGGTATTGGATCAGGCATCTACTCCAGATCCAATTGGGCATAGCTGAGAGAGGCGGCAGGGGGCCTGGGGGGACAGACAGTGACAGACAGCTAGTTCAGCCGGAAGGGGTGTCACATCCATTTTTGACATTTTATCCTGCATTCTGTACTGTTGTTCATATCCATAGCAACTGGGAGGTGAGCCAAGGCAAGGTCCAGTTTACCACCATGCATGTTTGCTTTGGGTTGTGTTTTTTTGAGACAGCCCACATTGACCTGGAACTCACAGTCCTCCTTCCTCAGCCTCCAAGGGCTAGGATTACAGACTTGGAGCCATGGTGCTTGGTTCTCCCTGCCCATCTCAAAATTCAAAATCAAGGGTCTGGAGCTATGACTCAGAGGTTAAGAGCACTTGCTGTTCTTCAGAGGATCCAAGTTCAGTTCCCTGCACCAATGCCAGGTAGCTCACAACCTCATGTATCCCTAGCTTCTGTCCTCCATGGGCACCGCACATATGTGCACATACCTACACATAGACACACAAAGACACACAAATAAAAATAAATCTTTAAAAAATACTTTAAGTTGGGCGTCGTGGCACATGCCTTTAATCCCAGCACCCGGGAGGCAGAGGCAGGTGGATCTCTGTGAGTTCAAGGCCAGACTGGTCTACATAGTGAGTTCCAGGCCAGCGGGGGCTACAGGGAGACCCTGTCTCAAAAAAAGACCAAAAAAAATTTTTTAAGTCTTAAACCAAGGGATAAGGGTGTGGCTCAGTGGTAGAGTGCCTGCCTAGATCCCCCCAGTGAGGGGCTGGGAGTGTGGCGTGGACTGTGGTAGAGTAGCTGAGTTTGGATCCCTAGCACTCACATAAAAGATGAGCATGGCAGCAGTCTACCAGTGCTGAGGAGACAGAGACAGAATGATCCTTGGAGGTTGCCCAGCCAGTATAGTCAAATCTGTGAGCTCCATGTTTAGGGAGAGACCCTGTGTCGAAAACTAAGGTGGAGACCAACTAAAACTCCCAGTGTACAAGCACCCACATGTGCATAGCACACAAAGTCAAGATTGATAACCTGAACCTCACCCTCAACTGATCACTTGATCCCTTTGGGCTGGGCTTCCAGTCCCATTCCTATCCTCCAGCCTCCATAACTGGCCACTTCTTCCTGACTTCTGAGTGTTAGCCTGTTGTCCAAGCCCCACCCCTTCTGACATGAGGCTGGGCAGGGAGTGTTGCTTTAACCATATCTCCCACAGGGTGATCGGTACCCTCTCCAGTCTCTCAAAACAAATCTGGTATCCTGGTGGTGCCCCCAGGGTGCATTGCCTCCCCTCCTCCCTGCTAACTTGCTAAGATCCATCATAAGGCATCCAAATGTCAGTCCTGTACCACCCAGAGAATGTTGTGCTTTGTTCGAGAATGAAGTGGGTGTTGTAAAGAGGGGACAAAAGCCCTCTTGTGCTTGTAGAAGCCAGGCATTCTCCACAGGACAGGGAAAGAGTGCAATGGTGACCGAGTCAGGCTTCAGGCAGGGCATCCCTACTTGAGAGGCCAGGCCAAGAGAATCAAGATAGTGTGGGTTAGCCAGGCATGCTGGTACACATTTGTCTTCCCAACTCTAGGGAGGCTGAGGCAGGAAGAATGCAGGTTCAAGGCCAGCTTTGATTTCATAGAGGTCTAGGCTAAGTCAGGCATAGTGAAATCCTAGCATATGGGAGGTAGAGGCAGAAGGATCAGAAATTCAAGGTCATCTTCAACTACATAGTGAGTTCCAGGAGAACCTGGGCTATATGAGATCCCGTCTCAAAAACAACTAAAGTTCTAGGTCAGACCCAGGAACACAGTTCCAGGCTAACCTTGGCTACATGGTGAGCCCTTGTCTAGAAAAAACTAAAGGAAACAAAAAGTCAAGATGATGCTGGACGTGGTGATGCATGCCTTTATTGTGGCAGAGGCAGAGGCAGGCACAGGCAGATCTCTGTGAGTTTGAGGCCAGCATGGTCTACATAGTGAGTTCCAGGCCAGCTGGGGCTACAGGGAAACCTTGTCTCAAAAAGACCAAAAAAAAAAAAAAAAAGGTGGGCTCGGGGGTAATGGGAGGAAACCAGGGTACTCAGTAACACTGCACTACCAGTGGCTAGTGAGGGATGCTAACCACTGTCTTCTCTGCCTAAAACACACCCCAGCCAGGCTACAAAGAGGGGAGGGCATCCAGCCCCCCATGCACCGCACTTCTGAGACCTTTTTCTTCACCAAGCGATTCCAGCTCATTGATCTGTTCTCATGGTCTTGTTCACTGAAGATGACGCCTCCTCTCTCTCTCTCTCTCTCTCTCTCTCTCTCTCTCTCTCTCTTCCCCTCTCTTTCTTTCTCCGGCTTCCTTTTCCCTGTGCCCTTCCCCACGTCCCCATCTCCCTTGTCCACCCTGTCATCCCTTCCCCCCTGGGTGGAGCAGACCCAGACCCAGCTGGAGCACGCGCGCATTGGTGAGCTGGAACAGAGCCTGCTACAGGAGAAAGCGCAGGCCGAGCGGCTGCTCAGAGAATTAGCGGATAACAGGGTAAAGCGCATCCACTACCACCACCCACCCGGCCAGCACCCTGGTTCCCCTGGGTTCCCCCTTTCCTGTTTGATCATCTCCTCTGCTTTGGCTGTTGTAGTTATTGCTATTTAATTTCCTTTCCCCCTTCCTTCTGGCAGGAAAGTTGAAATTTAGAGTCAGGCTAGGCTCTGTGTTGGACTGATGCTTATAGCAAAGGGGGTCTGGGTCCTATGGGATTGCTTCCCAAGTTCATGGCTCCTTGAGCTGAAGTATCCCTGGAAGACTCTCCCCTTTGCCTCCTTCCTTGTCCAGTGTCGCAACGAGACATCCTGGGAGCAGCCTGTCCCTTCCTGTCTGTGCCACTGAGGAGGCTGGTGAGGGTGAGAGGATGGGAATGCAGAGCCAGGCTTGGTTTTAAGGTGACAACAGAGAGCTAACCCAGAGGACCGGGGCTTCGGGAAGTGCGTTGTTTTTTGTTTTGTTTTGTAGACTGGGGGCTTCCTCAAAACTCCAAACTCTGCCCACCTTAGATTCTGGCTGTAGTCATATAATATGTTAGGGAGACCCTGGAAAGGTCCATTTGGAAGAATGGTTCAGTCAGCCACAGGGACATGGTTCTATGTCCCACTCCAGGCCTAGCTGGCCCCTCCACATCTGGTGTACACACATCCAAACAGCTAGTCAGGCTGGTAAGTAGCCCAGCCACAGCTCTGCTGGGAGGAAGCTGGGCAGGCAGCAAGTGTTGATCAGGAAAAACATGCTGTAGAGAGCTGGAGGGTTGGGGCAAGGGTCAGTTTCTGCATAGTGGCCATAGAGCACGAGGGGGCATGTGCCTTTGTGGGTGTCTGGAGACACATGTGTTCATGTGCACACTGGCCATTGCCTGGTGATCATCTGTGAACACGTGTGTTCGTGAATACTGCATGCAGGAGACTCACTAAGTCATGCCAGATGTGTTAGAACCCTCCAAATGGGCTCAAGTCAGAAAAGGTTTATCTAGCTTGGTGTGGTGGCACACACCTGTAATCCCAGCACTTAGGAGGCTGAGGCAGGAGGATTGCTAAGAGTTCCAGGCCAGCCTAGGCTATAAACAGTGAGTTCCAGGATAGGTAGGGCTACATAGTAAGACTCTGACTCAAAAATCAAAAAGGGGGGGGGGCTTGGAATATAGCTAATTGTTACAGTGTTTGCCTAGTATGTGTGAGGTCTTGAGTTCAATCTCCAGTATTGGAAAAAAAATA
>NW_008354022.1:4132137-4145516 GCF_000622305.1 Nannospalax galili | reverse complement strand
TATTTGTAAAATTAGCTTCTAGGAACCCCTAACCTCTCTCTCCCACTGAACTGTTCCTACCCACCTAAGCCCTGGGGACATGTGCCCCCCCATTGTTGGGGTATAACAGGGTCCCTGAGAACAGCCAGCAGCACCCAACTAGGGGTAGGCACCCTCCCTTCCTCTGACCATCCCCTATCAAGCCTGGCCACTGACCCATCTCCCCCTCTCTCCTGCCAGCTAACCACAGTGGCCGAGAAGTCTCGGGTGCTGCAGCTGGAAGAGGAGCTGACCCTGCGGCGGGGGGAGATTGAAGAGTTGCAGCAGTGTTTGCTGCACTCAGGCCCACCACCCCCGGACCACCCCGAGGCTGCTGAGACCCTGCGGCTGCGAGAACGGCTGCTGTCAGCCAGCAAGGAACAGCGTAGAGACAGCACCCTGCTCCGCGACAAATACGAGAAGGCACTGAAGGCCTACCAGGCCGAGGTGGACAAGCTCCGGGCGGCCAACGAGAAGTACGCACAGGAAGTGGCGGACCTCAAGGCCAAGGTCCAGCAGGCCACCAGCGAGAACATGGGACTTATGGACAACTGGAAATCCAAGCTGGACTCGCTGGCCTCCGATCACCAGAAGTCTCTGGAGGATCTGAAGGCCACGCTAAACTCGGGTCCAGGTGCCCAGCAGAAAGAAATTGGGGAACTGAAGGCTCTGGTAGAGGGTCTCAAGATGGAACACCAGCTGGAGCTAGGCAACCTGCGTGCCAGGCATGACCTGGAAACTGCCATGCACGGCAAGGAGAAGGAGGGCCTGAGGCAGAAGCTTCAGGAAGCCCAGGAGGAGCTGTCTGGGTTGCAGCAGCACTGGCAAGCCCAGCTGGAGGCACAGGCTGGTCAGCACCAGCTGGAACTTCAAGAAGCCCAGGACCAATGTCGTGATGCCCAGCTGCGAGTGCAAGAGTTGGAGGGTCTGGACGTGGAGTACCGTGGCCAGGCCCAGGCCATTGAGTTTCTTAAAGAGCAGATCTCACTGGCTGAAAAGAAGATGCTGGACTATGAGGCTCTGCAGAGGGCGGAAGCCCAGAGCAAGCAGGAGGCAGATCGCCTGCGGGACAAGCTTCTGGTGGCTGAGAACAGACTCCAAGCTGTAGAGTCCTTGTGCTCTGCCCAGCACAGTCATGTAGGCTGTGTGCAGCTCCTGTAGGGCCCAGCTGGGGCTGAGTGGGAGGGTGTAGGGGCTCTTTGTGCTAGTCTGGCTGGTATTTTCTTTGTGCTTGGAGTTAGCCCAAGGGGATTCAGAGGGGGAGCCCCTGTCTCCTTCCATTAGAAGGAGGAGAAGTCAAGGTGACAGCAGGGACCAAGGCAGTCTAAGCAGACCCTGCTCAGCCCCTCACAGATAGGCTTAGAGAGATGCACTCCCAGCAGCACAGGGAAGTTGCTAGCCCTCTAGTCCTGATAAGCTCAGACATGTCCTGTACAGAGAAGGCTGAGAAGGGTTGCAAGTTCAGGGCCAGCTTGTGCTACTTGGCCAGTTGAAGGCCAGCCACTCCACTGAGTGATATCATGTTTCAAAGTTATTTATTTATTTTTTGGTCTTTTTGAGAAAGGATCTCCCTGTAGCCCCATCTGGCCTGGAACTCACTATGTAGACCAGGCTGGACTTGAACTCACAGAGATCTGCCTGCCTCTGCCTCTGCCTCTGCCTCCCAAGTGTTGGAATTATGCCCAGCTTAAAGTTAAATTTTAAAATTGTGCTGAGGAAGTAGCACAGTGGCAAAAGCTCCTGCCTAGAATCCCCCAATGAGAAATTGGGGGTGTGGCTTAGTAGTAGAGCACCTGCCTAGAATCCCCCAGTGAGGGGCTAGGGCATAGTTCAGTGATAGATTGCTGGCCTAGCATAGGCAAAGTGCTGGGTTCTATTTTTAGCACCACAAAAAGCAAACACATTTTGTTACACAGGCTACCCATGAGTCCATTTCCCTTCTAGTACCCAGACTCAGGTATCACCCACAAGGTAGGTGGGCATGCATGTGGAAGGAAGTTCTGCCCATCCTAGGGCTCTGTGTCAGCAAACATCTACCCAGGGAGACCAAAGGGTCTTTTCTCTTCTAGAAAGGACACAGCTACCATGATCCATTTTGCTCCAAGTCTAGAAATGCCTCAGATATCTCATGTTTGCTTTGCCTGTGTGTATGTATGTGTACTATGTGCATGCAATACCCATGGAAGCCAGAAGAGGGCCTCAGATCCCCTGGAACTGGAGTTATAGATGGTTGATAGCTGCCATATAGATGCTGGGAACCCAACCCAGGTCCTCTGCAAGAGCAGCCAGTGCTCCAGCTCATTATTTTCATGTGTGTATACATGCATATGAGGGCAGTGCCCACAGAGGCTAGAAGAGGATGCTGGATGTCCTAGAGCTGGAGTTACAGGCCAGATGTGGGTGTTGGGAACTGAACTCAGATCCTCTGCAAAAGAAGCACACGCTCTTAACTGTTGAGACATTTCTGCAGCCGCTATTAAACCGTTCAACTTTAACTCTGAGGGTTCTCTCTTGGCTCTATCTCAACTGGGAAAACAAAGACCCCAAGATAGAGTAGTCTTCCCAGGTACCAGTAGCAAGGGTGTCAAGCCCCACTGAGCACAGGGCTTTTGGGAAGTACCCCCAAAAAACAAAAAACAACCTGTACAAGGGTCTGGGCTATTGAGTCTATGCATGGTGCCCCACTCCAGCATGTTCTGTCTTCTAGGCCTCACAAGCTAGCATTTAGGAAGTCAGGTTTCTGCAGTTCCACATTCAGGTTGCCTGGCTTGTATAAAAGGACATTGCCTACACTGGGTCTTGAAGTCTTCCTCTCCTTCCAGGAAAAAGGGTTTCATTTTTCTTTTTGTTGTTGTTGTTCATTTGGGAGAGGGTCTCATGTAGCCCAAGCTGGCCTCAAACTCACTATGTAGCCAAGGATGATGTTTAATTCCTCATCCTCTTGCCCTTACCTCTCAAGTGCTCGATTATAGGTATGCATCACCATACCCATCTTGCCAATTTATGTATGTATGCATGCATGCTCATGTGTATGTGGGTGCACATGTATATGTGGAGGCTAGAGATCAACCCCATCCGCCTTTTTTGTTGTTGTCTTTGTTTAGTTTTGGTTTTGATTTTTTTTTGGATGGGGGGACAGGGTCTCACTATATAGTCCTTCTGGACCTATGCACACCAGGCTATCCTCAGACTCACAGAGATCCACCTGCTCCTGCCTTCCAAGTGCTGGGATTAAAAGCGTGCCCCACCACACCCAGTGTTTTATTTTTTTGAGACAAGGTCTCTCACTGCCCTGGAGCTCTCCCAAACAGTCTAGACTGGCTGGCCAGCAAGCACAGGGATCCACTTGTCTCCATTTCCCTAGGGCTGGGATTGCACTGTGCACTATAAGTGCCAGCTTTTTAAAAAAATATTTCTGTTTTATGTATATGAGTGTATTGCCTCCATGTATGTAGTGCCCGTGTTGTGCAATGTCCTTGGAGGCCAGAAGAGGGTATCAGATTCCCCTGGAACCAGAGTTAGAGATGGTTGTTAGCCACCATGTGCGTGCTGGGAATCGAACCTGGGTCCTCTGCAAGAACAGCCAATGTTCTCAACTACTGAGCACCTACCCAGCCCCATTCCTAGCCTTTTTATGTGGCCAAATTCAAGTCCTGGTGCTCTCAAGGCAAGCACTTTACTGAGTCATCGGCACACTCCCTCCCCTCCATTTTTCTTTTTCAATCAACTTCCTTCCCTTGGCTTCTGAGCTTATTATTAAATAGTACTTTGAGGGGAAAGTAGTTGGCATTTATTAGAAGTCACTCTAGGTGCTCACCCTGGGCAGGCCAGGCAGTGTTGCTCCTTCATTCAGTGTTTTATGAATGGGACCTCAAGACCGAGAGTCTTGTCTCATAGAACTGATGGGAAAATATTCTAGAGATTTGGACTCAAAAAAAGAGACCTGTTTATTAAATGTTTATTCATTTCCAACCAAGGAGGCATCCAAACCAGGCCTGGTAGCACAGTCCTGCAATTCCAGCTACTGGAGAGGCTAAGGCAAAAGAATCACACGTTTGAGACCTACCTTGGCTACAGAGGGAGTTCAAGGCCTGTGTAATTTAGTGAGACCCTTTCTCAGAATAAAAAGTAAAATGTGGACAGGCATATAATATAGTTCAGGAGTAGAGCCTTTGCCTAGAATCCCCTAGTGAGGGGCTGGGAGCATGGCTCAGTGGTAGAGTATGTGCCTAGAATCCCCCAGTGAGGGGATAGGGCATGGCTGTGAGGAGAAGAGGGTGGGTGGGGCTCGGTAGTAGAGCACCTGCCTAAAATGCTTGAGGCCCTGAGTCCCATCACCTGTTCCTTATCCCCCAAAACAGGGGTCGATGGGCTGCACTTGAATCTTAGGAGCTTGGAGCCAATGGAGGCGTCTTTAAGGAAGGTGCAGGCTGAGGATACCTGTGCCCTCTGCTGGCCCATTGGGTCCCTGCATTCCCCCAAAGTCCCTTTTGACAGGTCCAGGTCCCCAACCTGCAGTAGAGCTGGCCTTGGCAGGGTGGCGGGCATGTCCCCTCACAGGCCTGTCCTTTCAGGTGATCGAGCCCAATGACCTTTCTGAGGAGAAGATTCGGATGAAGGAGACAGTGGAGGGTGAGTAGCTGCAGGCCAGATGAGACCCTGGCTTTTGGGAAGACTTCCAGGTGCCGCCCAGGAGCTGGGACACAATTTATCTTACATCACCTGCTACTCTGTCAGAATCTCTTGCTGTGTGCGGAGAACCAGGAGAGGGTGCTGCCAAACCAGGAGACAGGTATTATTTAAAGGAGAGACCCAACACCTGAAAGTTGTCCTTGATCTCCACATCGGCGCCATGGTATGCACACCTACGCTATAAAAATAAAAGGGCCTCTTTCCCTGTCTTCAGGATTTTTACATGAGGCGGATTAGGGGCAATGTGCTAAAATCAGTATATCTCAGTCAGATGTTCCAGCTTCTGACAGAGGCAACAGAAAGTATCACTGAGGACCAGGCAGAGATGAAGCAAGCAGAATTACAGATGACCAAAACCGGTTCTGAGCAAGATGGTCTACTGTTGGGCACCTGTTGCTTGTTTGGTTTTTTACCTTACTAAGTTAGATATGTAAACTATCCAGCCATGGTGGTGCACACTGGTAATCCCAACATTACGGAGGGTGAGGCAGGATCACCACAAGTTCAACTCACCTACATACCAAAACTCTGTCTCAAGAAAAATAGGTATAAATTGGGGCTGGGAATGTGGCTCAGTAGAGTGCTTGCCTAGCATGCATGAAATCCCGGGTTCCATCCCTAGCATCACATAAACCAGGTGTGGTGGTGCAGGCACTGGGAGGTGGAGGTGGGAGGATCAGGGAGTTCAAGCTGTTCTTTGGTTACATAGTGAGTTTGAGGCCAGCCTGGGTTATATGAAACCTTGCCTGAGAGAGAGAGAGAGGGTTGATAGATGATAGATGATAGAAAGAAGGGTGATAGATGATAGATTACTAATGATTCATGGATGATAGGTAGGTAGATTAGAAGATAGATGGATAGATGATAGACAAATGATTGCTGATCACTGATGATCTTCATAGATGAAAGGTAGGTAGATGATTGATAGAAGATGGATAGAGGATAGGTGACTAATGATCAATGTTCATATAGATGATAGGCAGATGATTGATAGTTGGGTAGGTGATAGAAGATGGATAGATGATAGATTGTAGATTTATAGATGATTGATACTTCATTGATAGATGATAAATAGATAAGTGACTGAGATGGATAGATAGAAGATAGATGGATATTGGTAGATAGATGAATAGATTAAAGATGGGTAGATAGGTACATAGATAATTGATGCATCATAGATGGATGATAGGTAGATGATAGATAGATAGATAGATAGACAGACAGACAGATAGATAGATAGACTTGAGAACCATCATTGTGTTTCTAAGCAAATTCCTGATGACTTTGGAGAACAATCCAACATAGAATTCTCTTGACAAGCCTGTGGCTGCCATCTTTATTTCACTGGTCTGCCATCTTTTGCTTGTGGAAACCAAAGATTAAGATTCGTGTTCCCCAAAACACACTGTTGGGTCCTCTTCCTCAGGGTGGGTGGCTCAGAAGTTGAGGCAAGATCTTTGACACTGCAGGCCAAGTAGACCCCTTTTAGGATTCCCACAGGAGTGCCACTCCATGCCCATACTGTTAGCCCTTGAGCACTCATGGCTCCCGGTCTTCCCATTTTCTTGTAGGCCTACAGGACAAGCTGAACAAGAGGGACAAAGAGGTGACAGCCTTGACGTCCCAGATGGAGACGCTCAGGGCCCAAGTAAGTGGTAAGTCTCCCTCCCTAGGGACAGATTTGGGGGTTGGTGGAGGCTAGCCCTGGAGCTTGGCAGGTCCAGCCTAGGCTGGTCTGTCTGCCTAAGACTTGTACCTAGGCCCCTGCTTCTACCTCTGGTATGCTGGAATCAGGGACCTGTGGGGCACTATCCCCGTTTAAGCAGTGGTAGGACTCAAACCCAGAGCCTCTGGTATGCTAGGCCAGCATACTCTCCTCATTGAGCCACATCTCCTGCTCCCCCTTTTGTGTTTGAATCCTCTCCCTTCCCTGCATCCTCACTCAGCCCTGGAGAACAAGTGCAAGTCAGGAGAGAAGAAGATGGACTCGCTCTTGAAGGAGAAGCGGCGCTTGGAGGCGGAACTGGAGGCTGTGTCCCGGAAGACCCATGATGCCTCTGGCCAGCTAGTCCACATCAGTCAGGAACTGCTACGGAAAGAGCGGTGAGTCGCAGGCTGGGTGCCAATGAGACCCCAGAATCTGTCTGTCTGTCTGTTGAGACAGGGTCTCCCTGTAGCCCCAACTGACCTGGAACTCACTACATAGACCAGGCTGGCCTCAAACTCACTGAGCTCTACCTGCCTCTGCCTCCTGAGTGCTGGGGTTACAAGTGTGAGCCCAGTTCAGGGGTTTTGCTTAGTTTAGATTTACCATATTAGAAATTGGAAGTTGGGTCCACACAGTGAGTTCCAGGCCAGCCAGGGCTGCATAGTAAGACCCTGTTCTCAGCCCCCTCCACCAAAGGATAAGAAATTAGAGTTGAGAAATTCAAAGGTATTTCTTTTTCTATTTTCCTTTTTCTTTTTTTTTCCTTGGTCTTTTGAGACAGGGTCTTCCTGTAGCCCCAGCTGTCCTGGAACTCACTCATTATGTAGACCAGGCTGGCCTTGAACTCTCAGAGATCTTCCTGCCTCTGCCTCCCAAGTGCTGGGATTAAAGTTGTGTGTGCCACCATGCCTGGCATAAAGATATTTCTTAATCCATTTACAAATAATAACAAGCCAATAACATCTAACATAAATAACACACTGGTTTTTATTTTGTTTTGGTAATTTTAAAAAATTTATTTATTTTTATTTTATGTGTATGAGTGTTTTGCCTGCACATATTTGAGTGCACCTGTTCGTCACGCAAAGCCTGTAGAAACCAGAAGAGGGTGTTGGATCCCTTGGAATTGAAGTTATGGATGGTTGTTAGTCACTATGTTAGTTCTCTTAACTACTGAGCCATCTCCCCAGCCCCTTGTTTTGCATTTTAAAAAATTTTTTTCAATATATTTATTTATTTATTTAATTTGGGGAGGGCATGTATATGTCATGGGATCACAAGACTTGCTAGACTCTGTTTCCTTCCTCCACAATGTTAATTCTAGGGATCAAGCTCACATCATTGGGCTTGGCAGCAAGCCCCTTTACCTCCTGAGCCATCATGCCAGCCCTCTTCTGATTTTGAAATGCTAGTTTATTTTTACATCCAGACTGGCTATGCACATTGGTGCTTACCTGTAATCTCAGCATTCAAAAGATTTTTTAAAAACTGTTTTGGGGCCTGGAGAGATGGCTCAGCGTTTAAGAACACTGACTGTTCTTGCAGAAGACCCAGGTTCAAATCCCAGCACCCACATGGCAGCTAACAGCTGTTCATAACTCCAGTCCCAGGGGACCTGACAGCCTCTTCTGTCCTCTGCGGGCATTGCACAACATGGGTGCACTTACCTACATGTAGGCAATACACGCATACACATAAAATAAAAATAATAAATAAAAATTTAAAAAGCTTTTGGTTTAAGCTGGGTATGGTGGCTCACGCCTGTAGTCCCAGTACTCAGGAGGCAGAGGCAGGCAGATCTCTGTGAGTTCAAGGCCAGCCTGGTCTACATAGTGAGTTCCAGGGCAGCTGGGGCTACAGGGAAACCCTGTCTCAAAAAGACAAAAAAAAATTTAAAAAAATAAAAACTTTTGGTTTATTAATTTGTAAAATTTTATGTGTGTGAGTGTTTTACCTGCATGTAAGTGCGCCTGTGCTATGCAGTGCCTGTGGAGGCCAGAAGAGGGTTTCAGATCCACTAGAATTGGAGTTACAGATGGTTGTTAGTCACCATGTGGGTGCTAGGCACCATACCCAAGTCTCTTGCCAAGAGCATCTAGGCTCTTAACCACTGAGCTATTTCTCTAGCCCCCATTAAAATGGTTTAAAGCAAAGCTGGGGGTGGTGGCACACACCTTTAACCTCAGCACTTGGAAGGCAGAGGCAGGTGGATCTTCGTGAGACCAAAGCCTGCCTGATCTACATAGTGAGTTCCAGGCCAGCTGGGGCTACAGGGCTCTGTCTCAAAAAGATCAGTGTGTGTGTGTGTGTGTGTGTGTGTGTGTGTGTTAATTAAACAAAGGAAAATGGGCCTGGGGTTGTGACTCAGTTGGTAGAGTGTCTGCCTAGCATGCACAAAGCCCTCTGTTTCATGCCCAGCACCACATGCAGCAAACATGGTGGCCCACACCTGTACTCCCAGCAGGGGACAGATGGAGGCAGGAGGATCAGGAGTTCAAGGCCATTCTCTACTGCACAGCCTGGGTCCATGAAACCCTGTCTCAAAAAAAAAAAAAAAAAAAAAAAAAAAAAGGAATTAAAAATAAACTCTAGGAGCAGCCTAGTCCTCTAGATCACTTTGTGATCAAATGCTGGTCCCTGGGGTGTGCTGGATGCCTGCTTCCTGTTTGTCCCTGGTACACCCATATGACTTGCACCCCCTAGTGGTGGCTGGCTCCAGGCACAGGTTCTTTGCTCAGTGAAGTCCAAGGCTGATGCTCTGGTTCTGTGACTGTCCCCAGGAGTCTGAATGAGCTGAGGGTGTTGCTGCTAGAGGCCAACCGCCACTCCCCTGGACCGGAGAGGGACCTAAGCCGTGAGGTGCACAAAGCCGAATGGCGGATAAAGGAACAGAAACTAAAGGATGACATACGAGGCTTGCGAGAAAAGCTGACAGGCCTGGTATGTGGAAGGAGAGGGAAGGGCAGCTGAGTGCCATGTCGCAGGGAGTGTTGGAAATCCATTCCCCAAGGATCTTAAGCACATGATAGGCGGAGGGGCCATGGTGACCCCTTTTGCACAAATCCCAGACCAGAGACATGCCCTGGCAGGTGCATTTTGGGATGCTTTGATGGACAGTGTGGGGATGTACATACTGACTCTCATGGTGAATAGGGAGGAGACACTTGTTAGGGGACTCAGGAGGGTCACTTGGGGTCTGGACATCAGATGACTCCTGAGTTAATTGGGACAGAAGGACCAGGGTAAGATTGGGGGGTGGGGTGGGGCTTGGATTCTGGGGCTTGAAGTTCTAACAGGAAGCCTCGGGGAGGGAGGCCCATAACACCCAGGTTCCACCCATGAGGGAGATGGGACCAGAGGAGTTTCCAGACACCACCCACACATGCAAGTCACACTCCACTCCTCCAGGACAAGGAGAAGTCCACGTCAGAGCAGAGACGCTACTCCCTCATCGACCCCGCCTCTGCACCTGAGTTACTGCGGCTGCAGCACCAGCTAGTGAGCACTGAAGACGCACTTCGGGATGCATTGGACCAGGCCCAGCAGGTGGAGAGGCTGGTGGAGGCCCTGAGGGGCTGCTCGGACAGGGCCCAGGTGAGTGGAGTGGAGGAGGTTGGGGGTGCTGTATCCTCAGGAACCCCCACTGGAAGGAGGGTAGCTGGTACGGGACACCAGTCTGAAGAAAGAGGTAGTTCCATTCTAGGAACCCTAGTCTGAATGAGGAAGGCAGTCCCATCCTAGAAACTCCAATCTGAAAGGGGAGGCAGCCCCATCCTCAGAGCCCCAGTCTAAAAGGCTGGGGTTGGAGCCTAGCTGCTCCCTTTGTAAAGACCCTGTCCCCTAGTGAATGGATGTAGAACTGCATCCTGGCCACATTCTCAAGGGCTCCTTCCCTGCCTACCCCTCAACCCCTCACAGACCATCAGCAATTCCGGTTCTGCCAACGGCATCCACCAGCCAGACAAGGCCCACAAACAGGAGGTAAGACTGACAGCCTCTCCAGGCCACCCAGGCCTCTGAAAAAACTCTTACAAGTCACTAACAAAATATTTCATTTATTTTTATGTGTATGAGTGTATTGCCTGCATGTAATAGGGTCACCCTTGTCATGCAGTGCCTGCTGAGGTCAGAAGAGGGCGTCAGATCTCCTGGAACTGGAGTTGTTAGCCACATATGGATGCTTGGGATTGAACCCAGGTCTTTTGTAAGAGCAGCCTGTGTGCTCTTAACTACCGAGCTATCTCTCTAGCCCCAAGTCACTAACTTATAAAAGGAACAAGAATGCTGGGTGTATGCATGTACTTGTGCGCGTGTGTGTGTGTGTGTGTATGTGTATGTGTGCAGTGCAAACCGGGGCATCCATCCCTTAAGAGCAGGGTTGTTTGCTGAGGGAGGGTTTTAGTAAAGTCCCATCCCATCCAGAATGCTTCCTGCAGCCCCTCACTGGGCGATTCTAGGCAGGTGCTCTACTGCTGAACCACACGCCAGCCCCTCACTGGAGGATTCTAGGCAGGAGATCTACCACTGAGTTATATTACCATCCTCTCACTGGGGGATTCTAGGCAGGTGCTCTACCACTGAGCCACACCCCAGCCCCTCACTGGGGCATTCTAGGCAGGTGCTTTACCACTGAGCCACACCCCAGCCCCTCACTGGGGCATTCTAGGCAGGTGCTCCACCCCAAGTTATATCACCATCCTCTCACTGGAGGATTCTAGGTAGGTGCTCTACCATTGAGTGATACCCTTACCCCATCACTGGAGGATTCTAGACAGGTGCTGTACTTCTGATCCATGCCCCCAGCCTTGGTTTTGGGAGACAGTCTTGCAGCCCCCCACTTTCCCTGCCCCAAGTTATCCTTCAGCATCTGCACAGTATCACAGTCATTCATTGCTTACTTAGCACCTGGTCTGGGAACAGCTATCATCCCCTTGGCTAGTTGTGTGGTCCAGACAGGTGAGACTGGTGTGGGAACAAAGCTTGCCCCTGGTCCTTCTAGCTGTGCCCCACTCAGCCGAGTGTCAGGCTTGGGGGCAGGAGCAGGGAAGGCAGTCTCTAGCTAGGTTCTGAGGACAGACAGTAGGGCTGCAGTGTACAGGGTTGGGATGGCGAAGTGGCTGCCACCCTGGGAACTGCTGTCTAGACACTCCTAAGGGTTTGTTTTCCCAGTGGCCTAGCAACACAGTCACCATAGTTTCCTCAGATCCCTCTTCCACCCACTCTTGGGGGACTCCTTGGATAACCCAGGCTCTCCCTGTTCTCCCTGCCACAGGATTGACACATGATGTTTCCTCTACCCAGCATGCTCTCCTCCCTTTGTCTCCCCTCCTCCTCTGCCCACTTGTCCCTCAAGACTTGCTAATTAAACCTTTGTTCTTTCTAGGATAAACACTGACCCAGAGGGACACCGTGGACCATCCCGGTTCACACTACATACAGCCCACCAGGCTCCCAGCAGTACCACCTCCAGGCAGGAACCAAAACTCCCTCTGGAGATGAGACTATGTTAATTCCACCTGAACCCCCTGCCGGACCAGGAGGTTCCCATAAACATGACCTTCCACAGAATGCGGTACAGCCAGGCCTCTGAGAGACCCTCTGAGAGACCCTCTCCTGGGCTCCAAGAAGCTTCTGGAATTTGCAGAGGCTGATGCAATCCAGTTGAGCCTCTCATGGCTACAGCAAGCTGCTCTGAGGCCTGTCTGGGTGCCTCGGGTATGCCCCTGCCTCCATTTCCTACTGGTTTTTCCCATGTCCCCTGTAAGGCCCCTGAGTGGTGGCGCAGGGCTGAAGTCTAGAAGTCCGGGGTCTTCTTGTCCCCACACTCTGAGCCTCGTTCAAACTTTGGTACAAGGTCTTTTGGTCATCTCTTCCCAGGCCCAAGGATTCAGAGGTCCTTCCCAGACACCAGGCTAGTGTGCATTCCCACCTGACAAGCGACAGTATTAGGCAAGCTCACAAGCCTTTCTGCTTCCCACCTTGAGCTTGAGCCAGGCCTGGCTTGGAACTTAGAACAGCCACAGGGCTCATAAACAAAGTCCACTCATAGTGTTTGCTGGGTGAGAAGACTCAAGCTGGCTCCCTTTGCTCCTGGGGAGTCCTGCTATATTACTCCAGAGACCCCAGCATCCCACAGGGTCCGGGCCCTGCTCCTACTTTCCCAGAGCTCCAAGCCCCCTCTCCCCAGCCCAGGGTGGAACCACAGTGCGTGGCCCATGTCCCCATGCATAGGACAGGTGTGTAAGTCATAGGAAGGAATGGCCCAGGTGGCCTCTGTGAGCATGCCAGGCACGGGACAGGTGACACTCACGTTCTTTCCCTCAGGAGGAAGTGAGTTAGCCCATCAACCTCCTTTGCTTCCTGTTGGCTTTTGGTAGAGCTCGCGTGCCATTTTAACAACAGCAGTCTAGAGTCTAGAAAATTGATGCTTTAGCGGCCTAACTACAGAGTCAATACTGTTCTTTCCAGCACAATGGGGCAGCTCATGTATTAGGAACTAACAAACCAGAAGGGGCTGAGCCTCACCCAGGGGTGGACTTGTACCTGGTAGGTGTGCAAGAAGCCATTTCCCCCTGCAAGCACTGGCCTTTGAAGGCCACTCATCCTGCCCGGTGTGGCCCCCCCAGGTGTGGCTCAGCCATGTCCCCATCCCTCCCCACCCCCCCATCCCCCAGTGGAATTGTGGAAATGTGGCAAATCCTTCTTCAGGACAATAAAGCTTGTGACTGAGGTGCAGGACCTTTGCATCTGCTGCTCTCTTGGATACCTGGGAACAGGAATGGGTCCTAATTGCTCGCTACTGCCAACTAATTCCTACTCAAGTGTGAAGGGCCCATGGTAGGAAGCATGCTTCTGAGAGGCTGGATTCCAAGGAGGTGGACCACATTCCCAAGAAACAACACCCAAGATTGTCCTCTGAATCTTGGCTCTTGTTTCCATATGAACTGAATTTCCACACACA
>NW_008354022.1:4124050-4132052 GCF_000622305.1 Nannospalax galili | reverse complement strand
CCACAGAGGTCAGAAGAGGCTGTCAGATCCCCTGGGACTGGACTTAGGACAGTGGTTAGCTGCCATGTGGGTGTTGGGAATCAAACCCAGGTCTTCTGCAAGAACAGCCAGTGCTCTTAACTGCTGAGCCATCTCTCCAGCCCCCCCCCCTTTTTTTGTTTTTTTTAAACAGAGCATAGGGTAGTGGTTTATTTACAGAAGTGTGGGCACCCCACATTTATGGCTGCGCTGTAAAGTCCACACTCAAATATAGATCACAGGCACTTTTTTAAAAAAGGGTCCAGGGACTTGAGAGATTGCTCAATGGTTAAGAGCACTTGCTGCTCTTGCAGAGGACCTGAGTTCAGTACACAGTACTTACATTGGTCAGCTCACAACTGCCGTTAACTCCAGCTTCTGGGAATCTGACCCTCTTCTGGCCTCAGAGGGAACTGTACTTGTGCACATACATATGAATGGACACACATGCATACACATAATTAAAAATAAAATCTTCCCAGGCATGGCAGCATGTGCTTTTAATCTCAGCACTCAGGAGACAAAGGCAGATTGAGGCCAGCCTAGTCTACATAGGGAGTTCCAGGATAGCTGTGGCTATAAGGAAACCTTGTCTCAAAAAACAAAACAAAAATAAAATCTTGGGACTGGAGAGATGGCTCAGAGGTTAAGAACACCGGTGGTTCTTGCAAAAGACCCGCGTTCAAATCCCAGCACCCACATGGCAGCTAACTGTCCATAACCATAGTCCCAGGGGATCTGACACCCTCTTCTGACCTCCATGGGCATTGCACAACACAGGTGCACTTACCTACATGCAGGCAATACATGCATACACATAAAATAAAAAAGCTGGGTGTGGTGGCACACGCCTTTAATCCCAGCACTTGGGAGGCAGAGGTAGGTGGATCTTTGTGAGTTCAAGGCCAGCCTGGTCTTCATAGTGAGTTCCAGGACAGCTGGGGCTACTGGGATACCCTGTCTCAAAAAGGCAAAAAAAAAAAAAAAAAGTTAAATAAAATTTAAGAAAATAAAATCTTTAGGGTGCTGGAGGGATGGTTCAGTGGCTGAGGACACTGGTTGCTCTTGCACAGGACCCGGGTTTGATTCCCAGTACCCACATGGTGGCTAACAACCATTAACTCCAGTTCCAGGGGATCTGATGCCCTCTTCTGACCTCCATGGGCACTGCATGACGTGGGTGTGTTACAGAGTTTGGGACCACTGGGAAAGACTGCCCAGACTCTAAAAGTTCCGAATCAGCCGAATTAAGCTTTTACAATTTTATTAGAATTTTAAGAAAAATCTTCAGAGAAGCAGGCAAGCTGGTAATCTTGGCAGCTGCCTTGAGAAGGAGAATGGAGGGGAGAAGGAAAGAAAGCCATAAAGCAGTGCAGGTTTATAGCCTGCCTGGGGGTTGGACACGTGACTGGCTGGGAGAAGGAAGCTTTAGAGAAAGTAGAGAAATGTAAGATGCTAGGGCAGCCCAAAGCCTTAAAGAAAGCATGTTTAGAAAAGAGAGCCATGAAGAAGAAAAAGAGAAATTACACTTCCCTGAATTCTTCAGGGAAGCGGACAAACTCATGGACTACATAGCTGTAGCTAGTCTGGAAGTTCTGCACTGAAGGTGGATTCCAGGCAGGAAAAACCCGACACCTCATTAACACACTAGGTATTCCGCCCACTCTTTAGCATAACCCACCTTCCTAGGGTGGTCCTATGACCAGATGATTGACCAGTTAAACTTACACAAAATGGAGGGGCTCAGGGTATTATAGGTGCATGTACATGCAAGCAATACACTCATAAAGATAATACAAAAAAATAAAATTAACAAGAATACCATTTAAAAAAACTAGATGGGATTTGCCTATTTCTCTTCAACATTCAGCAAATTTCATATACCACGCCAGGCTCTGGATATGTGGGGCGTGTGAGAGGAAATGTGTGTGTGCAGTATATGGTTTGTATGTGTATGTGGTACTGTGTGTCTATGTGATGTGTGTGTGTGGTGGAGGGGGTAAGGGGGAGGTGCTTGCCTGAAAGTACACATGTAGAGGCCTGAGGTCAACGTCGGATGTTTCCTCTATCACTCTCCAGCTTTTGTTTTGTTTTGTTTTATTGAGACAGGGTCTCTCTGCAGCCCCAGCTGGCCTGGAACTTGCTATGTAGACCAGGCTGCCTTTGGTCTCACAGACATTTGTCTGCCTCTGCCTCCCAAGTGCTGAGATTAAAGGCATGTGCCACCACATTTGTCCTCCAGCTTATTTTTGGAGATAGGGTCACTCATCATTTCAGCTAGATTGGCTGGCTGCTGAGCCCCAGGGATCCACCCATCTCTAGTGACCCTCTAGTGCTGGGGTTGCAGATGGATGCCACCATGTCCAATCCTCATGTGGGTGCTGGAAATCTGATCTGAAGTCAGGCCCTTGATCTTGTGTCACAGGCCCTTTACCCACCAAGCTGTCTTCCCAGTCCCTCACTTTTATTATTTTTTTTTAATGTGTATAAGTGTTAGTGTTTTGCAAGGATGTATATAAGTGCACTCAAGGGGCTGGAGAGATGGCTCAGTGGTTAAGAGCACTGACTGTTCCAGCACCCATATGGCAGCTAACAGCTGTTCATGGCTCCAGTTCCAGGGGCTCTGACAGCCTCTTCTGTCCTCCGTGGGCATTGTACGACATGGGTGCACTTACTCATACACATAAAATGAGAATAGTAAATAAAATATTTAAAAAAAAAAATAAGGCCGGGAGTGGTGGCTCACACCTTTAATCCCAGCACTCAGGAGGCAGAAGCAGGCGGATCTCTGTGAGTCCAAGGCGCCTGGTCTACATAGTGAGTTCCAGGACAGCTGGGGCTACAGGGAGACCCTGTCTCAAAAAAGACCAAAAAAAGAGGAGTGCACTCAAGGCCAGAAGAGGGCATGGAATCACCTGGAACTGGAGTTACAGAAGGCTGTTAGCTACCACCTGGACACCGATAACTGAACCCAGGTCCTCTGCAAGAGTAGTCAGTGCTCTTAACCGCTGAGCCATCTCTCCAGGCTCTTATTTTTATTGTTGAGAAAGGGTCTCATGTAGCCCAGGCTGGTCTCAAACTCCCTACACCAAAGATGGCCTTAAACTTTTTTCCCCAACAATCCATTTCTACTTAGCCACACCTACTTAGCCCAAGAACTGTATTTTAGTTTTTAATTAACTTATTTTTCCTATACGGTGTGTCGGGGGGTGGTTTGTGTGTGAGGTGCATGTTCATGTGTGTCAGCACAGGTGTGGGGACCTAAAGGCCCCATCTTGCCAAGGTGGCGCCGAGAGGAAGTTACTGGGGCCCTGACTTGTTTTGAAAGTCTGACGATACTTCCGCACTGCTGAGGAGTGCATGATCAGCACGTGATCACCCTTAAGATACACCCTCGGGGGAGGGGGATTTCCAGATGCCTTTATAAGCTCTGTAGTGCCTGCAATAAATGAGTTCCTGCTTGACTAGACTCCCCATTGTGTCTGATTGTTCCCAGTGCTGGGGGTGGCAAGGGCTGGTGAACGGCGCGCTTACTCATCCCCAGTCATCCTTGTGCAGGGGTCACAGGCTTGAACCCCCCGTAACTGGCACCCAGCATGGCACTCGAAGGAAGGTGAAAAGAAAAGGATTGGGGCCAAGCGAGAGTCCGGGGTAAGCAAGACCTGAAAGATGGGTAACACAATTAATAAGCCTGAGGACCCGGCGCTTAAGGCGCTGAGAGATATGCTTAAAAGTAGAGGGTTGGATCTGTCAGATCTGGCAGCTCAAAAGGTTTGGGCAGAGGCCATTCATTTGGCTCCCTGGCTACTTGGAGCTAATGTTTTCACTGGGGATACATGGGAACATGTGGAACACCTAGCTCGACAAAGGGAGGTTCAATTGGGGATTGAGCCACCGCTGGAGTTCTACCTTACTATCTCGGCTTTAAAGGCATGCTTTTGGCCCAAGAGACCTAAGCCCTCCACGCCGCCTCTGGACGAGCCTTCAGAACCCCCCCCCCCTGCATGGGAATCATGGGAAGAGTTTGAGGAAGAACGCAGAAATCCAACAGAAGTGAAACCAAAAGCAGCCAAAGTAACAAGTGGCATCTTGGGCGTGCCCTGGCCAGCTTAAGGGCTTCCCAGGACCCATGAAAACTGTCCCCATTCTCAGGACCCATGGGTTCCTTTTTCCTCCAAGGAGGTGGGAACCCAGAAGGGGCAAACCAAAGCCATGGCTGCTGTCTTACAGACACAAACAGAGGCTCTGACCCGTGCCCTAACCTAGGCATTTAATTCACTTAATCTGGGACAGCAGGTAACAACGGGGCCTAGAGGAACAGAAGGCCCATGTTTTGGCTGTGGCCAGACTGGCCATATTAAAAGAAATTGTCCTCAGCGAGAGAACCGGCCTAAGCCTGGAGGTGGGGTATCAAAAAGACCCCCATCTACACCCTGTCCCTGGGGCCACAAAGGGTTCCATTGGCAGAAGGATTGTAAATCCAGATTTGATTTTGAAGGAAAGCCTTTAAACTAAATGGGGGGAAGCCTCCAGCCTGCCCCCCCCCCCGACCAAGCCCTGCACCCGATGCTGCAAGGGATTCCATTGGCTGAGGGATTGTAAATCCAGATTTGATACTGAGGGGAAGCCTTTAAACTAAATGGGGGGGCCTCCAGCCCCATTAACAAAAGGAGGATTCCGCTGTGACTGGCCACACTTACATTGTTCTAAAGGAGGGATGGGGGAAGGGAGAAACCTATGGAAAATTGGGCAATCCCTATCATCCCTGGGGTAAGGCCCAAGATGGATCTTGAAATAGATTGCAAAATGTTCTGATGCCTGGTGGACAACGGGGCAGATAGGACTATTCTCAGAAAGGAAGAGGCCCCACCACGATGACCCCTCATTCCTGGACCCAGAATCCTAGGTCTAGGAGGGCATACTCCATCAGAGGAGACTCGAGAATGGCTCACCTGGCAGGATGTAGATAGAGCTAAAGGGAAGGTGTGACCCCTGATGGCAGCAGGGTTATCTGCCAACCTCATAGGACAAGATATTTTTGGGGATGCACAGGCCTGCATAACCACTGATAACAAGGCCTTTTATGATGACCTTTTGGACATTGAAGAGTCTGATAGGCTTCCAGAGTCAGCAACTCAGGGGTTGTCTCGCCATATCAATTACAGGGGGGACCCAAAGAAAGAGCATTGGGCTCACCCCCAATTTCTAGGGGCCACTGCCCCTCAGGTTCCAGCTATCCAGTGGTCCCCTGGGGCACCAGTATGGGTGGAGCAGTGGCCATTGCCTGAGACAAAGCTACAGGCTTTAAAGGAAATTGTGCAGGAACAATTACGGTTGGGCCACATCCGGCCTTCTATAAGTCCATGGAACACACCTGTTTTTGTTATTAAGAAACCCTCTGGCAAATGGAGAATGTTGTAAGACTTGCATAAAGTCAATGCTAGGATGACCCTAGTGGGTACACCCTTAAGGGGGCTGCCTTGGATCCCTGCTATTCCCTCAGATTTATTTCTTATAGTTATAGAAAAATTTGCTTTCTCTGGGCCTTCCACCAACTTTAAAATGCCTGATGAGAGGTATGAATGGACTGTTTTACCCCCAAGTTATGGACAATAGCCCAGCATTCTGCCAAAGCTATGTGAAGACCCTTTTGGGGCCTGCTCACTTGCTGCCACATGCCACTGTGTACATTTATATGGATGATATAATCTTGGGAGCTCCAAGACTCCAACAATTAGAAGAGTTATATAAGGTTACTCAGAAATGTCTACAGACAGGCAGACTCCATGTATCTGCTGATAAAATACAGACTATTGCTCCCTTTAAAATTCTGGGAACCACACTCTCTTTGGAAGGAGTAAGTCCTTTAAAACCACAACTGGCTGTCAAGCCCACCATAACCCTGACAGAGCTACAAAAATTACTGGGAGAAATTAATTGGCTACGAGTCCGGATGCCTATTCCCACTGAGATTCTGGATGCCTATTCCCACGGAGACTTTAAGACCACTGTTTCAGTTGCTAGTAGGGAAACAGCCTTCAGAACTAATTCACCTGGCTTCTAACACCTGGACATCTTACATGAGGTCCAGGATGTCCTGTCCTGGACAGAGCCTAACTTGCCTGGTACATGCCTAGTAAAGATCTTAAGTTATGGGTACTCTCCGGTGAGACCCTGATGACATCCATCCTTATGCAGGACGGAAGCCCCTTCAATGTGTGCATGCCTCTCTGGGAGGAGTACCGCGGGTTTATACACCCATGGATCAATTGGTTGACCTGATCGAGAAAGGACGTGATGTAGCTCTGAAGACATTATTGTTAGGGTTCCAAACAGCAGCAGCTTCCCCTCTCCCCAACAGGGACCTACAGACTTTGGAGCCCAAAAAAGGGAACTGAGCTGATAAGCACCTTGACCTTTGAAGTCAAGGGAAACAAACTCTGCTGAGAAGCAGCCTGCCTTTCCTCTGACCTCCAAAGATAGGATAAGCAGATTCTACCTGATAACCAGAGATTTTAGAAGTTGTTTATCACAACAGCTTTTCTCTTAAGAGGGAAAAAGTAAACACTTCCAGACCCTAATCCTACCTGCTTTTCCTGCTTCCCCCTCCCTGATTTCTCCCCCAAACATTCCTCCCTTCTACACCCTAAAGCCCCCATATATAAAGTCCCAGCTCACAGCCCGTGGGCTGACATCTTTCCCTGACATCTTTCCCTTCCCTGACATCTTTCCCTTCCCTGCCCTTCCCTGACATCTTTCCCTTCCCCGAGGGAAATGTGTCCCATGTGAAATAAAGCTGTATCCCACTGAGAATTCCATCGGTGCCTCCATCCATCTGCACACTCTCTCCAACATTTTTACCTATCAATTATGGCATAGACCCTCTTAAAATTGTTATCCCCTATTGGCTTAGGAATTTTGAATGGCTCTGCAGAAATAATAACCGAGTGGCCATAGCCTTGGAAGGGTTCCTGGGGAATTTGTACTGTCATTATGGCCCTCATAAATGGGTGACCTCCTTTCATGCCCTCTGTTAGGATGCCCCCATTTTTACCTATCAATTATGGCATAGACCCTCTTAAAATTGTTATCCCCTATTGGCTTAGGAATTTTGAATGGCTCTGCAGAAATAATAACCGAGTGGCCATAGCCTTGGAAGGGTTCCTGGGGAATTTGTACTGTCATTATGGCCCTCATAAATGGGTGACCTCCTTTCATGCCCTCTGTTAGGATGCCCCCAGGCTCTTTGTCAGGGAGCCCTTAGTGAAAGCCTACAATGTTTTCACTGACAGAGGCAGATTTGGAGCTGCAGTGGTAGTATACCAGGGGGCAGATGAAAAACCAAAAAGATATGCCCACACTTGTGATGGCTCAGCTCAATTCAAAGAACTCATGGCCATTACTTTCTGACAGTATTCAGACTCATATGCTCCTTAAAGAGAGAGAAGCCCCTTTTTTCTTACAGCATCTTAGGGGGCACCAAGGATTGCCTGAGCTTTTATCCCAAGGCAATGCAGAGGCAGACAAGATGGTTTATTGCACACAGGTACCGCCTCTGCAACAGCCAGGGGTAAACCCCAGAGGACTCAAGCCCAATTCCTTGTGGCAAACGGACATCACACACTATGCTCCTTTTGGAAAGCTTAAGTATATTTTTGTGTCCATTGGCACATTCTTACATGCCTGTTGGGCTACCGCTCACACAGGAGAGAAGTCTAAACATGCTCAGTCTCATTTTCTCCAGTGCTTTGCTACATTGGGACTGCCCCAACGAATTAAAACTGATAATGGACCATGTTTTGTGAGCAAAAATTTACAAGATTTCTTTTCACTTTGGGGAATTAAACACAATACAGGAATTCCCTACAATCCCCAAGGTCAAGCCATTGTAGAACGCAACCATCAAAACCGAAAAATTCAATTATAAAAACAAAAGGGGAATAAGCCCCCACCAACAGTTGGGTATGGCCTTATTCACTATTAA
>NW_008354022.1:4114836-4123624 GCF_000622305.1 Nannospalax galili | reverse complement strand
ACTGCCACAGCCCACCTCCTCATGAGTATGGACTCCCCTAGGACCCCCTCCAGTTGCCCATGCTTGGCTAACTGGGTTATGCAGAGACTAAGACTGTCACGGGCTGGCATTACCCACATGGCTGCCCTTAATCATGACACATTTTTAGCCAAGGACGGGTAAGATGTGCCATGACAAGCACTCCTAAGACAGGACATGCACATGGCCAGGTGCATGATCCATGATGGGCAAGGCTTGGTCAGAGGTGACACAACCTAAGACAGGCAAAAATGCATAAGATTAGAGGAAGGAGATAGCCATCTCTCCTCAGGGAGGAGGTGGGTAACCCATGAAATAAAGTCAGTCTGGCCTTATAAAATAAAAATAAAAGGGGGAGATGTGGCCCCATCTTGCCAAGGTGGCACCGAGAGGAAGTTACTGGGGTGCGGCCTGACTTGTTTTGAAAATCTGATGAATACTTCTGCACTGCTGAGGAGTGCATGATCAGCATGTGACCATCCTTAAGATACACCCTCAGGGGGAGGGGGATTTCCAGATGCCTTTATAAGCTCTGTAGCGCCTGCAATAAATGAGTTCCTGCTTGACTAGACTCCCCGTTGCATCTGATTATTCCCAGTGCTGGGGGCGGCATGGGCTGGCGAATGGCGCACTTACTCATCCCGAGTCATCCTTGTGTGGGGGTCGCAGGCTCAACCCTCCCCCTACACAGGTACATAGGTAGAGGTCAGATGGACAATCTTGGGTATCAGTTCTCGTCTGCCACCTTGTTTGAAGCAACATCCCTGTGGTTCAGCATTGTCTGCCCCAGGCTAGGGACTCTCCTTCCTCCACCTCCTATCACTGTAGGAGTGCCAGGATTACAGATTCCTGTTACTGCATCTGGACTTTTATGGGTCCTGGGGATTTGAATTCAGATCCTCACATTTGTGTGGCTGGTACTTTGCCTGCTGAGCCATCTTCCCTTTCTCTTTCTTCTCTTCTTTTCCCCTTTCCTCCTCCTCTTCCTCCTCTTCTTCCTTCTCTTCCTCTTCCTCCTCCTTTTCCTCCTCCTTTCCCTCCTCCACTTCCTTCTCTTCCCCTTCTTCCCTCCTCCTCCTCCTCCTCCTCCTCCTCCTCCTCCTCCTTCTCCTTCTCCTCCTTCAAACAGGGTCTCCTGTATCTCTGGCTGGCCTTGAACTTGCTATACCAAGGATGGCCCTCAATTTGGGCTCCTTCTGCCTGCAGCTCACCAGTACTGGGACTAGAGGCATGAGCCACCATGCTCCAAATGGAACCCAGGGTTTCCTGCCAGATACAAAGGGGACTCAGTAACTGAGATTTCTTCTGCTGCCTCCAGCCATTTGTACACAATTCGGCCTTAATTGCAGGTAGCCTCAGGGTCTTGAGGAGGGGCTAGAGTACAGTCTCAGAAGGTTAACTAAAGCAGTTCCATTTCTTTGGCAGAAACTATCACATTCATGATGGGTGAAGACTTTCCAGTGTGACTGCTTTGGGGTCCACCACCCTCCTGTTAGTCACCCCTTACCCATCCTCTGTAGGTAAGCCCAATGCACTCATTGGCTCACCAGGGGGAACTGTGGAATCAGTGGAATCAGGTGGAATCAGAATTTGACTTGTCGTTGCAAACATATGAGGACGGAGGGGGTGAACAAGCATTCATGTCTTGCCAGAGAAGGGATTCACAAGCAGAACTGTACCCCCCGAAAGGCTCCTGTGTTGAACACTTGGTCCCCAGTTGGTGGCAATGTTGAAAGGTGATTGGATCTCCAGAGCTATGACTTTTTATCTTCAACGTTTTCACTAGCATATATTAGTTATATGTAATATTTCTTCATTCTGACATTCTCATGCATGAATATGATGTATTTGAATCATTACCTGTTACCGTCTTTCGTTCCCTTCCCACTCCTGCTGATCTCCTTCTTCACAACTAGTTCCTCTTTACTGTTACATTTTGTTTTGTGCGTGCATGTGGGGTGGGGGTGGGGGGGTGTGATCCAGTAAGTTTTACTAGGGTTGTTTACAGCATCATGTGTGAGGGGTTGTTTACAAGAGCATGGGCAGCTTACCAGTGGCTACCCACCAAAGAAAATGTCACCCAACGTTAACTATAAATCTTCAGTTAACTATAAATCTTCAGGAAGGGGCAACTGTAAACTCTCTTAAGGTGGGGAGGGGCCTCATGAGCCCATCCCCTTAGCAACCATCAACTATTTATAAATCCTTAGGGAGAGGTGGGGCCTTGTAAGCCAGAAACACCAGAATTGATTGGATAACAATAAATTCACAAGGTTCAGCAGTTTCAATGGTCCCAATTTGCCAGTACCCCCACCTACCCTGGCAATCTGGCTGAGGGGAATACAGATTCTTTTGTCCCAATTTTAATTACTAATTTTTTTTTTGAGACAAGGTCTCCCTGTAGCAGCTGGCCTGGAACTCGCTCTGCAGACCAGGTTGTCCTCCATCTCACAGAGATCTGCCTGCCTCTGCCTCCCAAGTACTGGGACTAAAGGCGTGTGCCACCATGCCAGGCTTAATTACTAATTTTAAAAAAGTATTTACTAGCCGGGCGTGGTGGCGCATGCCTTTAATCCCAGCACTCTGGAGGCAGAGGCAGGCAGATCTCTGTGAGTTCAAGGCCAGCCAGGTCTACATAGTGAGTTCCAGGACAGCTGGGGCTGCAGGGAGACCCTGTCTCAAAAAGACCAAAAAAAATATTTATTTACTTTTTAAAATATTTTTTTTATTTTATGTGTATAAGTGTATTGCCTGCATGTATGTGAGTGTGTCCTTGTCATGGAATGCGGGGGAGGTCAGAAGAGGGCTTTGGATTCCCCTGGAGCTGGAGTTAAGGACGGTTTGTAGCCACCATGTGGGTGCTGAGAATCGAACCCTGGTCCTCTGCAAGAGCAGTCAGTGCTCTTAACTGCTGAGCCATCTCTCCAGCCCCATATTTACTTTTACTTTATGTGTATGAGTGTTTTTGTGTATATATGTAAGTGCACCACATGCATGTAATTCCTGCAGAGGCCAGAAGAGGGCACTGAATCCCCTGAAACTGGAGTTACAGATGGCACCATGTGGTTGTTGGGAACTGAACCCAGATTCTTTGCAAGAACAATCAGTGCTCTTAAACACTGAGCCATGTCTCCAGCCCCTGCCCCCTTAATTACTAATATTAACGTTCATAGCACACAGCACATACAATGTGTGTTTGTGTGTGTGTGTGTGTGTGTGTGTGTGTGTGCATGTTCATAGATGTGGATTACAGAATTAATAGAAACACTGGCTGCTCTTACAAAGGACCTGGGTTTGATTCCTAATACCTACATGGTGTATGAATGCATTGCTTGCATGGTGTAAGTGCACACATGTGCAATGCCTGCAAAAGTCAGAAGAGGGCATTGGATCCCCTGGAACTGGGCAGGCATTGCACATGTGTGCACTTACACCATGCAAGCAATGCATTCATACACATAAAATAAAAATAATTTATTTTTAAATTTTTTTTTTAAAAAGAGGCTACAGAATTGCTCCAGATTTCAGGGGCTGATAGAAATGTAATGGAAGCTGGGAGTGGTGGCGCTCGGGAGGCAGAGGCAGGCAGAGCTCTGTGAGTTCAAGGTCAGCATGGTCTACATAACGAGTTCCAAGTCAGCAGGAGCCATAGGGATACCCTGTCTTAAAAAAGAAGATTGGAGAGGTGGCTCAGAGGTTAAGAGCACTGACTGCTTTTTTGCAAAGGCCCTGGGTTCAATTCCCAGCACCCACATGGTGGCTATGAGCTGTCCTTGACTCCAGTTCCAAGGGAATCTGACACCCTCTTCTGACCTCCGCAGCACTGCACAAGGGTGCACTCACCTACATGCAGGCAATACACTCATACACATAAAATAATAAATAAAATATTTTTAAAAATATATTTAAAATTTTTTTATTTTATGTGTATGAGTGTATTGACTGCATGTAGGTAAGTGCACCCGTGTTGTGTTGTGCACTGCCCACGGAGGACAGAAGAGGCTGTCGGATTCCCTGGAACTGGAGTTAAGACAGCTGTTAGCTGCCATGTGGGTTCTGAGATTTGAACCTGGGTCTTCTGCAAGAACGGTCAGTGTTCTTAACCACTGAGCCATCTCTCCGGCCCTATTTTTTTTTTAAAAAAGGAGGCTGGACATGGTGATGCATGCCTTTAATCCCAGCACTCAGGAGGCAAAGGCAGGCAGTTCTCTGTGAATTCATGGCCAGCCTGGTCTACACAGTTCCAGGTGAGCTGTGGCTATAAGGGGACCCTGTTTCAAAACACAAAGGACAAAACGCAAACATACATACGTACATATGCATATATGTATGTACGTATTGCTTATGTGTAGTTGTAAAGCTAACTTAAGTAGATATGGTAGTTTTTGGTCTTTTTGAGACAGAGTCTTCCTATAGCCCCAGCTGTCCTGGAACTATGTAGACGAGGCTGGCCTTGAACTCAGAGATCTGCCTGCCTCTGCAGGAAGGAAGGAAGGAAGGAAGGAAGGGAGGGAGGGAGGGAGGAAGGAAGGTAATGGAGTCTGTATCAATAAGCTTACACACCCAGAGCCAGCCTGGGGAGGAAGCTGCTGTGGGAGTTCAGGTGCTAGAGAACCGAGTTTGAAGCAAAGACATCTGGAGAGATGCGCAGGCAGGGGATCTGGAGCAAGATGGACAGGCTTAGACAGAAGGGCAAGCCAGTGGATAGGGACAGCCATTGACAGTGGGTACCGAGCTGAGCTGAAGCCCCAGGGACAGTCAGGAGTTCTCTGCCTGTAGTCCTTGACAATGCAGCAGGAATCAGATGACAGGTCAGTATGCCGCTGTTACCATGGCAGTGTTACATGTCCACCACTTTATGGGGCCCTCACATCCTTTACACCCTTTCCTTGGTCAAGTGTGCCCCACACGTTCTTGAGCCTGGTGTCCCTGGTGTGATTTTGATATACTTGCAGTCTCAGTTCACCTGATAAATGTATAGGGTGGCTCTATTTCTATTCCCAGGAATAAGCCATTTATCAGCTGTGCTGTCTGGGTGGTGCCAGACAGATGGTACTGTTTGTGGGTCTGTGTAATTACCCCTACCCTCGAAATGGAGTCAAAAGCTGCTTGTTAAATGGAGTCTCTCAGGGCAGGGCACAGCCTGAAAAAAGAAGTCACTATTTTTACACAGCGTGGAGTAGAGTAGGGCATAACCTGGTCTTGACACTAAACTACGTTGTAAATTTAAAGCCAGCCTGGACTACAGGAAAGAGGAAGAGGAAGATGGAGAAAGGGGAGGGGAGGAGAATCTGGGGATGAAACGGAGGAATAGAAGAGGAAGAAAGAGGAGAGGCGAGGAGGAAGGGGAAGGGGAGGAGGGACAGAGGAGTGAGAGGAGAGTGGGGAGGAGGAGGAGAATGAAGCAGAAGCCTTGCGCCAAGGGAAAAGAAGTCTTGCCTGTAATGCGCAAAACTCACCACAAGGTGTCGCCCTAGACCCTCGCACCATCTGGTCCAACACCATCTTTATGGAAGCCTGGACAGGAATGGGACCCTGGAGCCTCACTCCTGCCCCTGGAGTTCCCTGTCCCGGGATCGAAGCTCGGTCCAGCCTCTGAGTATCCATCTGTGTCCATCCACCCATGAAGAGACAGAGGCCAGATAGAGAGGGGACATGTGTTCCATCTCCGGGATCATCTAGGTAGGACGATGCTCCCTGCTACCACAGAGCAGTACCCCCTCTTGATGCCAGGCCCTGACCCCTTCCACAGACCTTCCTGCTGGGCCCGGATCCCCCTTCTTATATCCTCACTGCTTGTTTGGTGTAGCCTCCACTCCTGTTCAAGAGAGGCCAAAAGTATCTCCACTGGGGTCCTTTGTGAATTCAGGAAGTAATACGGTATAGGGAAGTATAGTTCTAGAATCGTCTCTGGAACCCTGGGCAAGGCTTTCTGTCCTTTCGCTCATGTGACAGCAGAGGGAAGGATGTTTTGTCCCCACCGTGTCCCCAGGACTGCTCCCAGAGCCCCTTCCCTGGCTTTGCCTCTGCAAACCACTGTTCCCTCTGCCTCACCCGGACCACTTTGCATGGGATTTCCCAGCATCCTCCAGCACTACCAGGGCCACCTTCCTTTGTCCCTCCCGTGGTCCACATCCCTCCCTTCACCATGTGTATCACTTACTGGTCTTGACCCCTCAATCTTGCCCTGACCTCCTTCCATATCACCACCCACCCTGACTGAGCCCTCAGTGCCTGGCTCAAGCCTCATCTCTTAGAGGCTTTTCAAATGAGCACACAGCTCACACACTCAAGTGGATGCATACTTACATAGGTACACTTACACATGTGCACATCCACAGGCATACCTGTATACGCATGCACACTCTAAGCATCCACAGACATCTACACAATACACACATGCATGTAGACATACACCAACACATGTAGACATATACATGCCACATACATATAACACATGCATGCAGATATTCATGTACAAACATTCATTATCGTATACATGCATATCTGCACCTATGCTCACAAACTAATCACATATACATGTAAACACATATATACTGAAATCACACATACACATACTCCACACATACATATGTATACATGTTGTGTGGTAATTTCCTCCAAGGTAAATGCTTCCATCTTGGAGGAAAACTGGATAAGCAACAGGGTGTTTTGAGGGGAGGTCAAACACTCCATGATGCTGCAGGCAGGCTCCTTAAACTCAGGAAATAACTCAATAGCTTCAGGAAGTCCCCGAAACTGACCAGATTCGCTAGGACCCTCTCTCTCTGCTCTGCTGAGAGATTATCAGATCAGCTGAGCCTCCTGGAAGGGACTTAGACCAACTGAGCTTCCGGGAAGTCACTCTCCAACCTGCTGAGCTGCCTGCAGGTTGTGGTGTGAGCTCCAGGTTTTCTGCTTTCCTGAGCTGTCACCCAGGCTGGGTAGGCTTTGGTGATACAGCTGTCTGTGAGTCATGTCTGCTCTTGTACGCACCCCTCTCCCACACTCCTGTAAGTGACCCAAATAAACTCATTGGTTCACCAGGTTGGACCCTGGTAATATCCTAAATTTGGTCTGTCGTTGGTTTCCTATTTGGGGTGAGTAGACATGGTTTACATCTCCCCAGGAAGAGTGTCACACAATACTACACCTATGTACACATATATACTCAAACATACCTACATTCACAATATGCACTCAGATACATACATACACATACACACCTACACATATCCACATACCCATGCACATATGTATACATATTTACATGTGCATACATATATACACATGCATGTATACACATGCACACAATTACACATGCATGCATACGTACCATATACATGAGTACATGTGCATGTAAACATACGTGTGAACATGCACACATACATTAACACATACACATATCCACACCTACATGCATACATATGCCTATACAATACACGTACATTCATGCATAGCACATACATATAAATATAGGTATGTAAATACACATGCATGCACATACACATACATATACATATGAATATATCTACGCTCACATACCCATCATATATATGAAAACACACATATACTAAAAGCACAATTCACATATACATACACATACATATGCCTACACAGTACACATGTGTGCATGTATACTCAAACATACATACACAAATACTGCATGTGGTGGCATGCACCTTTAATCCCAGCCCTTGGGAGGCAGAGGCAAGTGGATCTCTGTGAGGTTGAGACCAGCCCGGTCCACATAGTGACTTTCAGGCAGGCTGGGACTAGGGAGACCTTGTCAAACAAAAAAACCAAAAACCATACATACACACACTTGCATAATACACATACAAATCCAGTTGAGCAAAGTCATGCACTCATGTACACACACCAACATACATACAGAAATACACAATACATATATATAAAGAAAATATGCACATTTGTACACATACACATAAACACCCCATATGCACATAAATGCACGTAAATGCATGTTTATGCATATATTTATGCAATCACACATGTACATGTGCATCTACATGTGCATATATGCACACAAGCATCACATAGCACACCTACACATAGGCACACATGTGCACGCACATGCATATACACACATACATGTGAATGCATACACATTCATACAGATGTACAGAAACACTCATGAATACACACATACACATGTGGAATTTTCCTGCCCTCCTAGCAGAGCCATTTTCCCAGGGGTGTCACCCTCTTGTAGTTGAGGGTGCTATTTGCCTCTCTGACCAATGTAATCCTCATTCTTTTTATTTTTGAAGATTTGTTTTTAATTGTGTGTCTCTGAGTGTGTACACGTGAGTGTGGTGCCTGTGAGGGCCAGAAGAGGGTGTTGGATGCGCAGGAGCTGGAGTTTACAGTGGTTGTGAGCTGTTTGATGTGAGTACTGGGAACTGAACCCAGGTCCTCTGCAGAAGCAGCCAGTGCTCTTAACCAGAGTCATCTCTCCTGTCCCGTCCCTAGTGACAATTTTTTTTTTTTTTTTTTTTTTTTTGTGGGGCCAACACTTCAAATCCTCTGTCCTGGCAATAGCCTTGGTGTGCAGCACTGTGGTGTTGACTAGAGTTGCAGTGTTGGGTAGTTGGTCTCAGACTTCCCTCCATCTAACTCCAAGTTCAGGTCTTCCACCTCTGACCTGCCCCCTGCGGGACTCTCCGGCGAGGCCTGGCCACGATATTGCCTCAATCTGTACAGTGAAGATCTCGATTCTCTCTCTCTCTCCTCTCTCTCTCTCTCT